>NC_081575.1:60273470-60323873 GCF_022355385.1 Mustela nigripes | reverse complement strand
TATCCTAGCAGTGAGAGCCTCCATTTTTGATTGCACCTCATTAATAGCTTTTTTGAGTTCAACTTGGTTAGATTTTAGTTCTTTTATTTCTCCAGAAAGGGCCTTTATATCTCTCAAGAGGGTTTCTCTAATATCTTCCATGCCTTTTTTGAGCCTGGTAGAACCTTGAGAATTGTCATTCTGAACTCTAGATCTGACATATTACCAGTGTCTGTATTGATTAGGTCCCTAGCCTTTAGTACTGCCTATTGTTCTTTTTTTTTTTTTTTGTGGTGAATTTTTCCACTTTGTCATTTTGTCCAGATAAGAGTATATATAGGAGCAATTAAAATACTAAAATGGTGGCAACAACCCCAGGAAAATATGCTTTAACCAAATCAGAAGAGATCACAAATCGTGAGGGGGGAGAAAGGGGATAAAAAGAGGTTCAAAAAGAAAGAAAGAAAGAAAAAAGAAAAGAAAAGAATAGAATTTAAAAAAAGACAACGTATAACGAAAAATATAAAAAAGAAAATATATATATATATTAGATAAACTAGTTAACGTTAAAAAAGGGAAGGGTAAAAGTTAAAAAAAATTTTTAGCAGAAGAAGAGAAAAAAAAATGAAAAAAAAATTAAATTAACTGCAAGACTGAAAAAATCACAGGGAGAAAGCCATGAGTTCCACGCTTTGCTTTCTCCTCCTCTGGAATTCTGCTGCTCTCCTTGGTATTGAAACCACACTCCTTGGTAGGTGAACTTGGTCTTGGCTGGGTTTCTTGTTGATCTTCTGGGGGAGGGGCCTGGTGTAGTGATTCTCAAGTGTCTTTGCCCCAGGCAGAATTGCACTGCTCTTCTCAGGGGGCCGGGCTGAGTAATTTGCTTCAGTTTGCTTTCAGAAGCTTTTCTTCCCTGAGCTCTTTCCATAGAGTTTTGGAGAACAGAAATACAAATGGCGGCCTCCTAGTTTCCAGCTCAGAGGAGCCAAGAGCCTGGTGCCCTACTCCTCAGTGCGCCCTCAGAGAACAGTGCCCAGTTACTCCCGTCTGCCTGACCTCTGGCCGCACTCTGAGCTCACTGAGCCTGCCACCAGTTCAAGGTCACCCCGAGCTGGAGCTTACTGTCGGCTTTGTCTCTGTAGCTGGTTTTCCTGTTCCAATATCTGCAAGCTCTGCGACACTCAGAGACCCCCGATCCTTCTGTGACCCTGTGGGACCTGAGGCCACACTGACCCCGCGTGGGCTTCGCCCCGGTTTAGCTTCTGGAGCGATGTCACTCAGCGGAACAGACTTATAAAAGTCCTGATTTTGTGCGCCGTTGCTCCGCCGCTTGGCAGGAGCCGGCCCCTCCCCCCAGGGTCTATCTTCTTGTCGCTTTGGATTCACTTCTCCGCCAGTCCTACCTTTCAGAAAGTGATTGTTTTTCTGTTTCCAGAATTGCTGTTCTTCTCTTTGATCTGCCGATGGATTTTCAGGTGTTTGCAATCTTTAGATAAGCTATCTAGCTGATCTCCTGCTAGCTGAAGTAGTCTCAGCCTGCTACTTCTCCCACATCTTGACTCCTCCTCTACTATTTATTGCTTTTAACCTACAATATGAAAGGTTTTCTCTCCCCCATCACCATCTAATCTCTCTAGGCAAAGATTTTGTGTGTGCCTGAAATAATTTCTATGGTTTATGTGGACTTTAAAATTTAAGTAGACAATGAATTCTCACTTCTTAAGGAACTAAGGTTTTTATAATCATACTATATTCTATGCTTACTTTTTTTTAAAAAGCTTTTATTTATTTGAGGGAGAATGAGTGAGAGAGAACATGTGAGAGGAGAAGGTCAGAGGGAGAAGCAGACTCCCCAAGGGCTGGGAGCCCGATGCAGGACTCGATCCTGGACGTCCGGGATCATGACCTGAGCTGAAGGCAGTTGCTCAACCAACTGAGCCACCCAGGCACTCCCTATGCTTACTTTTAGTTTTGTTACTGTTACGTTCAAATGAGAAGAGAAGTATCATTGCTCAGGCACCAATATATTATCTTAAATGTTCAAATTTCCTGACAGCTTTTGATTTTGCTTTCCCAAATTATATCTTAAATGTAAAATAATCCAAAATGAAATTTCAAGATTTTTTTAGTTTTACTCTCTTAACAAATGCAATCATACAATACAGTGTTATCAGCTGTACTCATCATGTTTTACATCAAATCCTCAGATGCTATTCATCTTATATCAGAAAGTTTGTACAGTTTTATCAAACCCTTCTTATTTCCTTCACCACACAGCACACCACCCAACCACTTTTTTACTCTTTGTTTCTATGTGTTTGACCTTTCTCTCTCTCTCTTTCTCTCTCTCTACTTCATATGATTCCACGTATAACTGATACTATGCAGTATTTTTCTTTTCCCATCTGGCTTATTTCTCTTAGTATAATGCACTTAAAGTCTATCTGCATTGTCACAAATGACAAGATTTCTTTCTTTCTCATGGTTGAATAATATTCCATTGTACATATATACTCCTGCTTCTTTATCCATTAATCTGGTTTATTATTCATTTAGAATAATATCTTCAAGGTACATCCATGAATTGTAGCAAATGACAGATTTCAGTTTTTATGGCTAGAGTTTTATTGTATGTGTTATATATACATATATATATATATATACACACACACACACATACAATAAAATACATATAAATACACACACACATACACACACACACACACCACATCCTCTTTATCCATTTCTTTACTAATGGACACTTAGGCTGTTTTTATATCTTAGTTATTGTGAATAATACTACAATGAACATGAAGTGTAGGTATCTCTGAAATATACTGTTTGTATTTCCTTTGGATATATACCCAGAAGTGAGATTCATGGATCATATGGTAGTTCTATTTTTAATTTTTTGAGAAATCTCCATACTATTTTCCATAGTGGCTGCATCAATTTACAACTCCAGAAAGAGTGAGCAAGTGTTCTATTTTCTCTACTGCTCACCAGCATTTGTTATCACTTGTCTTTTTGGTGATAGCTATTCTACCAGATGTGAAGTGGCATCTCATTTTTGTTTTGATTTGCATTTGTTCAGTGCAAATCCTGGTGATTAGTGATGTTAAGCACCTTTTTGTTTTTTAAATTTAATTTAAAAACACATTGTATATAACACATACAATAAAAAATAAATTATTTTTTTAATTAACATATAGTGTATCACCTGTTTCAGGGGTACAGGCCTGTGAATCATCAGTCTTTCACAATTCACAGCACTCACCATAGCACATACCCTCCCCAGTGTCCATCACCCAGCCACTCTCTCCACCCCCACCACCTCCAGCAGTCCTCAGTTTGTTTCCTGAAATTAAGAGTCTTTTATGGTTTGTCTCCCTCCCCAGTCGCATCTTGTTTCATTTATCCCTTCCTTCCCCCCATGAACCCATGCCCTGCTTCTCAAATGCTAAGCACCTTTTCATGCACCTACTGGTTATTTATAGGTCTTCTTTGAGAAAATGTCTGTTCAGGTCCTCTGTCCATTTTTTAATCAGGTGTTTTTTTTTTTGTTTGTTTTTTGTTTTTTGTTTTTTTTTTTGCTGTTGAGTTGTATGATTCCTTTATGTATTTTGAATATTAACCCCCATGAGATATATAATTTGAAAATATTTTTTCATTCTAGGTATTGCCTTTTTATTTTGTTTACTGATTCCTTTGTTACACAGAAACTTTTGAGTTTACTGAAGTCCCACTTGTTTAATTTTGCTTTTGTTGCCTTTGCTTTTGGTGTCAAATTCAAAAAAATCCTCACTGAGACCAATGTCCATGAGCTTTGCCCCTTAATGTTTCTTTTTCCTAGAAGTTTTATGGCTTCAGATCTTACATTCAAGACATTTAATTTATTTTGGGTTTATTTTTGTGTATGGTGTGAGGCAGGGGTTCAAAATATGTTTTGTACCTGAAGCTATCTTTGAGATTTCCCAGAGGGCAAACACACACAAAAAAGGGTCTTTGTTTTCTTGTTTGTTTTATTTTTTTTTTGTAAAAAATGAAGAACTATAATTAAGTTTAATATATGCCTCCATCAAAGAATTGCATAAGAGTTGTCAAATCCAAAAACATACTCAGCCTTTCCCTAGATTATTTGTATCAGTAAAACATTGTTAATATTTATATATTAGAGATGATGTGCTTTATGGGAAGTGCCTGAAGATTTATCAAGGTCTTCATTTTCTATAATATGTTTTAACCTCTGGAAAAACACTGCATTAGTATTTAGAAGACCTGTTTAGTTTTCCTATGTTTATCAGAGTCTCAAGACTGTTTTTCCAAATGTTAAGTAACAACAAGATTGAGTATTATTTAAAATTTTTACTTGGTCTTTATTTTGTTTCTTAAATGTGAATCTATAATCTTCTTGGCCAATGGTTTTCATTTGGGAATTTATGTGACTTAGCTCTGGATTTTTATTACAATATAGATGTTTAGGACCTATTCAGGTTACTTAATCTTCTTACTAGATATTTTGTATATGTTTTGTTATATTATTATGTTGGTATATTTATGATTTATTATGTATAGTATGCTTTAATATTATAATGATATATCTTATATTTTTTCCTCTGCAAAATTCATATTCATCCATTTTTACAAATCAAGATATAGCATTCACAATATACTTTGAAAATGGTCTGAATAATGACTTTTTTTTTTTTTTTGGAGAGGAAGAAAGAGAGGCAGTGGGGGAGTGGAGTGGAGGGGCAGAGGGAGAGAGATAATCTTAAGCAGGCTCCATGCCCAGCCTAAAACCTTATATCTCACAATCCTGAGATCATGACCTGAGCTGAAATAAAGAGTCAGACACTTAACTGAACCACCAGACACCCCTTAACCAATATCTTTATAAATACTTTGTCTAACATTTTTTGGCTTGGCTTTATTATCTTGATTTGTGTGCCACAGAAACAACTGAATTTTCATGTTGGTTTGATGATTCTTGTTACAAACTTTCAGCAAGTCCTTCACTTTTGAAAATTACCTGTAATAAATTAGCCACAGCCATGTTATGTCTCTGTCATCTATAGAGAGTTCTTCATTTTACTCTGTTGCTTTCCTGAAGTCTCCATAACCAGATATAGTCCAGAATTAGTGTCTTCAACCAAGGACAAGTGTCTCAGATTCCTCTGGAAAAAAGCTGTACCAGATACTTCAAACTGCTGTTTGTTTGTTTATTTGTTTTAAGATTTTTATTTATTTATTTGACACAGAGAGAGAGAGAGAGATCATATGTAGGCAGAGAGGTAGGCAGAGAGAGAGGGGAAAGCAGGCTCCCTGCTGGACAGAGACCCCGATGTGGGGCTTGATCCCAGGACCCTGAGATCATGACCTAAGCCAAAGGCAGAGGCTTAACCCACTGAGCCACCCAGGTGTCCCAATCTTCTAATGTTTTAAAGAGTATGGACTTTTAGGGACATGGTGCAATATTTGCTCTTGGACTTGGTGGGGTGTTTGTCCCAGGGCATACTGGGATGTTTACCCCTGGGCATTGTGGGATATTTTCTAGGTCATAAGGGTCCTTTACCCCAGGGCACAGTGGATGTCTGCCCTGTAGAAGGCTGACTCATTTCTACACTAGCTAGATATCTTTCTTTTAGCCGCCATGACACCCTTTGCTTTCTGATTTCTTTGACCTTTTCCTCTGACTACTTTGGAGACAGAGGGCCCAGGATCTCATCCACCTTTTGGGTCCATGTCACTGCCTTCACCTGCAGCTCCTATCTTCAGCTCTCACCTCTCTTCCACAACCCTCACTCCACTGGTTGTCCACCCTTCCCCCCAGCCAGACCCATTCCTCCTCTGAATTTCTTGCTCACCCATGAAGTCAGCCCATCCAGAACTCTGGAGCCCCATAACCAGAAAGCCATCATCTATAAGGTTCTATTAGCTCTGCCTTCCAAATCTCCAGAGTCCTCCCAAGCTCTCTTCTTATTTTATCACAACCTCTTCCTCTATCAGACTTCTAATGAGCTCTCTGGCTTTTCATCCAGTTCCTATCCTCCCAATATACTCCCAACAGGTCACTGAAGAGTTGCTTAAAATGCACATTGTGTCATATTCCGAAAAGCTCTGACAGTTCCCATCCTGGTCTGTGCTTTTCTTGTTTTCCTACCTCTATGCCATAATAAGGGTTTTTTCCTCTGCCTATAATACCTTCCCTTGTTTCTCCAATCCACAAGTGCAGGTCAGTGGAACTTCCATTACTTCTTCAGGCTCTTTCTCTGTCCTAAAAATCCTTTAGTGGTCTTCTAAGGCCTCCAGAACCAAAATCTGATGGGTCATGGTATCAGCAGGTTTCTGAGGTTGTCTTAATGGGATAACTGAAGAGAGTTGGACATGGGATTATTTATGGAAATGTGAACACAGCTGAGGGAATCAATATAGGATGGAGTGATCCCTTGGCCTGAAGGGACCAGGAAGGCAGCTGTTGCCTCAGGAGAAGGATTACCTATCAGGATATGTGGCCATATATAGGAAACAATCCTCTAACAAACTGTGATATAGCAGGTTTGGGGTATGTGTTGGAGTGTGTGGGCTCTCTCTCCTCCCATCTTAAGATCACCTACTGGTATCTCCCATTGGTTTAATTCAACCAGCAGATATAAGGCAGGAGAACTGGGGTGGTGTAGCCCACAGAAGTCAGCCTTCCCAAACAGAGAAGGGCAGAGAATGAACTTGGGGGTGAGTAATCATCATGTGCTCCGGCTCCAGGTGTGGTTACCTCGGAACTTTGGCCCTAGTCTATCCCCAAGTAATATGCTTCTCATACTTTCCAAGGCTTTCATGAGCTGTCAAAACAGCAGTGCCCCAACTTCCAAGTCTGTATCTCTGTCCTTTCCCACCCTCTGTCTTGGTTGAAACCTGCTTATCCTTGAACCCTCAACAATAGCATTGCCTCTTACCCCAAGCCCTGAGTCTGTGCTCCCAAGACCTCTTGGGCCCACCTCCATCAGGCACCTAGCTCTCCTCATTGTCCCAGTCTCTTCACTCACCTTGAGGATCAGGACTGTTTCTTTCTCTTTTTTTTATGATACGTACCAGTTGTTTATTTATAGCATAAATTTACTAATCATTTATAAGTATTTTATATGTCTATTATACACTAACAGTTCATTTTTTATTTTACATTATTTTATCTTTTGTCAATATTTTTTCTTTTTTTAATTAACATATAATTCATTATTTGTTTCAGGAGTACAGGTCTATGATTCATCAGTCTATCATAATACCCAGGACTCACCACAACACATACCCTCCCCAGTGTCCATCACCCAGCCACGCTATTCCCCTATCCCCTTCCCCTCCAACAACCCTCAGTTTATTTCCTAAGATTAGGAATCTCCACAAGCCATAAGAGACTCTTAAGAGACTGTGTTTCAAAAGTACTTATTTCTTTCCCTGCTTTTAGTAGATGCTCATTTAAATGCTTGTTGGATTGAATTCTAGCACTTGTGCCTTGATAGAAGGCTTATTTGCTTATGTTGGTCTCTCCCCAAGATCACCATCTCCTTGAGAGAAGAAACCAAGTCTAACTCTGCTCAGTATTGACCTAGGACCTGACACAGTGGCTATTCAAATGTTTGTTGTTTTCCCACATGAATAAATGAATATATGGGAGGCAAAGCAGACAGAAAGAATGGGATATATAAACCATGTACTTCTGAGAGTTCAGAAAAAGATATTGCTTCTATCTAAGGATAATCAGGAAATACTTAACTGAGGGACTAACTTAGGAGCTATATTTGAAGAATGGAGTCACAAGGAGGAGCTGAGGAGCATTTCTGGTCTGGAATGGCATGAGAAAATGCGTGGGGACAGGAGAGCTTTGGGCCACTTTGAGAAGCCTGAAGGAATTGGGTTGGGGGGGGGGTCACAAAATAAGCAGAAGGGGATGGAAATACTCATTTCACCCACCCAGCTTCCTGTATTTTCTTCTCTACAGAGTTTTTCCATCTCTTTTTCCCTAACTTCTCTTCCATTTCTGCACTGCCTCCTCCAGAGATACTATAGATTGAGCTGCCCCTCAGTATTGTTAATGAAGGACAATTGGAAGAAAGGCAGGCAGGGACAGGGGGTCCCCTTGCCTTAAGAGGAAGCCACCCTTAAAAGTGTTTTTTTTTTTTAAGATTTTATTTATTTATTTAACAGAGAGAGAGAGATCACAAATAGGCAGAGAGGCAGGCAGAGAGGGGAGCGGGAAGGAGGCTCCCTGCTGAGCAGAGAGCCCGATGCAGGGCTCGATCCCAGGACCTCGAGATCACGACCTGAGCTGAAGGCAGAGGCTTAACCCACTGAGCCACCCAGGCGCCCCTAAAAGTGTTTTATCTGAGGCACCTTGGTGGCCGTTGGGCATCTGACTTCAGCTCAGGTCATGATCCAAGGACCCTGGGATCAAGTCCTGTATTGGGGTCCCTGATCAAGAGGGAACATGCTTCTCCTTCTGCCACTCCCCCTGCTTGTGCACTCTCTCACTCCATCAAATAAATAAATAAATTTTATTCTTTTTAAGTGTTTTACCTACCTTGGAAGGAGTCCTCCACCCTTTGTCACATGATAGGGAGATGAAATCAAAAACAAAAACAAAAGCAAACTAACAAACAAAAAAACCCTGATTGGGAGACACCATGCATGGAGGGTTAATCAGATTAAAACAGCCTGCTAACAGGCCCATAAAAACCTCTAGACTTAGAAACTCCAGTGACAACCCTCTAGTGTTTCCTCCCTCTTCAGGAGCTTTGCATTATTCCCCAATAACCTTTGGTTTCCTGCCCACCACTCTTCCTCTGGTCTACCTCTTCATTCTTCAAAATATCATGACCAGGAACCATGGGCACCGAAGGAAAAGAAAGCCTATAACATTCTCAGACTCTCTGGATCAGTATCACTGAATATATTGCCCTCCCCACTCTGCCCTGATGGTGAGCCATAATTGAGAACTGTGTTTAGGCTCCAGAGCCCAGCCCTTCCACCCCCCTCCACCCCACATCTCTCTTCTTTGGGCCCTGGATTGGAGCCTCTGGAAACTTGAGTTGTGAGTTTGAGTATGGGCAGGAGTCTGGTAACCCACCAGCAATGTCTTGGGGTCATCATGACCACAGGGGATGAGAAATGAAAATCACCAGTCAGTGGAGCAGGATGGCTGACAACAGTGGGTCAGCCTGGATGCCTGCTCTGTTGTTCCTGTCCCTCCCTTCCCTGAGGGATGTTTCCAGGGGACTATCCTATGGCCCATGTCCTCAAGGGACCACGATTTGTGCAGACTGTGGATGAAGAAAGGTGATCCAGCTCTCCTTCTAGCTCTGTGTGGAGAAGAAGGAAGTGTCCTTTGATATCTGGCACCCCGCAGGATGCCAGCCACAGGTAGAGTGACCAAGGTTCTGGCTTATTCCCCCAACCCCTTTGGACAGTTTACTGTTGGGGCCTTTGATGGTAGAGCCAGAACTTCCAGTACTGAGTGTATGTGTCGGGTAACCTCCAGGAAGATGTTTATGGGCAAGGGCTCAGGGTCTGGGAAGATTCCATGCTGATATCTGCAGAGCAGCTGACAGACTGTGGTGGGTCACAAAGAGGGAGGTCTTTTCATGACCCTGATACTTGGGACCCCTTAGGACCCATTGAAGCTGAAAGCTGGGCTGAGCTCCCTGCCATTATTAGCCATCTCCCAAGTACCTACCAATTGCCAGGATGCCACTGGGCCTAAGAAGGCATGGGGAAGAAGAGGCCCAGTCTCCCTCCATAGCCCTTCCCTCAGCCCTCCCAGGCCTAAGAGCAGATACTCAAGGGAAAGGGGATCTCAGACCACTCCAATGATGAAGAGAAGGACCTCCTTTTGGAGGGATCGGGGAGAGGAATGGGCCTCAGAGGGTGAAGCTTTATTAGTGGGTGAGGAGTGTGAACAAGGCTGCTCCCAGGTGGTGGAGGGAAAAGAAAAATAGAGTTCACTCTTACCCTCTATGTTTCCTCTACAGTGAGGGGTCTACTTCTCTGGCTGTTGGTTTTCTTGGAGAGTAATAAAGAGAATCAAGACAAGGATTCTGTTTTCTAAAAACCAAAACCAAAAACAAAACAAGACAAGACAGAAACACATATGTATTCTTGGGTATCGGATTCTCATGGCATCTCTTTGTTTTAAAATGACAGCACTGGTTTAAGCCACGATTTCCAGAACTATTTAGTTGAGAAACAGATGGATTCATGAGGCTACAAACCCCAAATCCTGAGGAATAAGAACTACATAGTACTAAATGAACAGAAGAAAGATGATTGTAAACTATTAGAAAAGCATTTTGTGAAACAAGATGGGATTGGGAGGGAGACAAACCATAAGTGACTCTTAATCTCACAAAACAAACTGAGGGTTGCCGGGGGGAGGGGGTTTGGGAGAAGGGGGGGGGATTATGGGCATTGGGGAGGGTATGTGATTTGGTGAGTGCTGTGAAGGGTGTAAACCTGGTGATTCACAGACCTGTACCCCTGGGGATAAAAATATATGTTTATAAAAAATAAAAAATTAAAAAAAAAAAAGAAAAGCATTTTGTGAAAAGAGTGTTGAATAGATAAAGGCAAAAATATTGTTCCATTTTAGGAGTCATGAGAAACACTTTTGTGGTAGCACTTATTTTCATGATTTTTTGAGTTTCTCTAATTGTGTTGGTAGGACCAAGGAAGGAGAGTAACTGAATTAATTTTAAATTAGGTTTTGATCAGGGTACCTCAGAAGAAAAAAAACAAGAAATGAAACTTAAGGAGGTGGTAAGAGAGTGGCTGATTTCATGTACTATGGGGTACTTAGTTTTATCTATTCCCTACCTTTATATCCACCTCTGATTATTTTGAGGTAAGTCTCAGAATCATAGGTCACCCACCAATATTTTGTTATTTCTCTCTAAAGGATAAATCTATATTTAACATAACAAAATAGCATTATCATACCTAAAAATCAATAATTCCTTAAAATCACGAAATGTCCAGCGTCAAATTTCTAATTATCTCACAAATATAATTTTTTTAGTGGTTGTTTGAATCAGGGTCCAAATAAGTTCTATACATTGGGATTGCTGGATATATCTCTTGTCTTTTTAATTTGTGGGTTTCTACCCTATTCTTTTTTTCCTTCTCACAATATATTGAAGAAACTAGCTCATTCATTTCACAGAATTTTTTAAGGTCTGGATTTTGATGACCACATTCTAGAGGCATCATTTAATATGTTCCTCTGTCCTCTCTATTTCCAGTAAATAGATACTTGGACTTAAAGGCTTGATAAGATTAAGGTTTATTTTTGTTGTTGTTGTTGTTGTTTCAGAGAAAAAAGAGTACTTCATTACTTCGTTGATTTTATTGTGTTCTTCCATCAGAGCATACATCATGTCTGCCTGTCCTTTTTTGAGATATTAGCAGTCAATGATATTAAATGTTTAGATCCATTAATTACTTTAAGTTTCAAAATTATTATATTCTTTTTTTGATTCTTTAAAAATTATTTATTTGAGAGAGAGAGCATGAGTGGTGTGAGGGACAGAAGGAAAAGAGAAGTAGACTCTCCACTGAACAAAGAGCCTGACATGGGGCTGGATCGCAGGACTCCAGAATCGACCTAAGCCAGGTGCCCTAGGAGACTCTTAACTATAGGAAACAAACAGAGGGTCGTTGGAAGGAAGATGGATGTGGGATGGTGTAGCTGGTTGATGGGTATTAAGGAGGTAATGATGAGCACTGGTGTTACAACTGATGAATCAGTAAATTCTACCTCTGAAACTGAAAAAAAAAAAAAAAAAGACCTTGTGTAGTTTACAAAGAACAGGGTTAGAATTTAGTACCCACAAACTTATGTTTTAAAACATAATTTTCTCTCTAAATTTATCACTGGAAAATATAGTTTCAAGATCTTAATATTCTAATTGTAACTTTTCTTTTTCCTTATCTGGAACATTATAAATGGAAACTCTACCCCATCTACTATGTGGTTAACCCTGAGATGCATTTTATTTAGGATAGGCAGGAAAAGCGTTGATTCTCTTTATTTACTAACTTACAAAATGAGTTTGTCTCCTAGCAGCTTCCAATGGTAACCATTTTTTTAACTTTCAGTAAGATCCAATTGATTAATGTAGTTAAATTTATGACAGTTATTATCCTCATGGATAGTCAAATTGTCCCTTTTTGACCTGTGAGAGTCTGTTCAAGTTGGCTCCTGAGTCCTTTGACACAGCCTCCAATAGCCTAACGCCTTCCTTGTTTCTGGTATGACAAGATGTTCCAGGCTCATCTTGTACATTTTCTGCCTCAAACCCTAAATTTTTCCAAGTCACACTGCTTCATTTTAGAAAGAGGTTTTTTTCAAGACAGCAATCTGAGTATTAGGAGTACTTCTTGTCCCTGAGTTGGTCATTATTTCTAGGTATTTTCAGTGGACAGAGCTAGGAATTTAAAAACTAAATACTTCATGAGTTTATACTGATACTTAAAATTCAAATTCCAGGGCACAGGCTTTAAATTAACCTCTTTGATCTCATATCTGTATTTCTCTGACATTGAAAATCTCAATTCTCAAAGTCACCTGAAATGACAGCATTAAGAGCTTTCTGCATTTTTTTTAATGGTGGGTAGCAAAGCAAGGCTTATTGCGTGATAGCAAAGTGATAGTACAAAGCACCCGAGGAGGCAGGGAACCTGAGGGTGTCACCACCCGAGTTTCTGCATCTATGGATTTTTATGGGCTTGTTGGGGGCAGTTTTAATCTGCTTAATCCTCCATGCACTTGTCACCCAAAAAGGTTTTTTGTGATCTTCTTATCAAATGGGAGAGGTGTGGAGGGCTCCTTCTAGGGTGGTGTAAAATCTTTTTAAGGGTGTTTCCTTTTAGTGTAAGGCCCGTTTTCTCTGACTGCCTTTCTTCCAACTATCTTGCATTAATTCAATTTTGTTACTAATAAATGGTCTCATCAGATTTTCTATTTCTTCCTGATTCAGTTTTGGAAGACTGTATGCTTCTAGGAATTAATCCATTTCTTCCAGGTTGTCCAATTTGTTGACATAATACTTTTTTTGTTGTATTTCTTTATGGTTCTCTTTGTTCCTATATTATCAGTTGTTACTTTTTTTTTGTCTGTGATTGTACTTATTTGGATTATTTTCTTTTTTCTTGATGACTGATTAATTATTTATCAATTATCTTTACCTTTTCAAAGAACCAGGTCTTGGTTCCACTAATTTCTTTCATTTTTTAAGACTATGTTTTTATTTCTCCTCTTTATTATTTCCTTCCTTGTACTCACATTGGACTCTTATTCTTCTTTAGTT
Organism: Mustela nigripes; assembly: GCF_022355385.1. NCBI lineage: Eukaryota > Metazoa > Chordata > Mammalia > Carnivora > Mustelidae > Mustela > Mustela nigripes. Next base: position 60,310,542 of record NC_081575.1, on the reverse strand, counting down.
ACTTTTAGTGCAAGCTTAGTTTAAGATTTTGATTATTTTTTGAGGTAGGAGTGTATCATTGTATTTCTCCCTCTTAGACTTGTTTTTGTCATGTCCCTAACATTTTGGAGCATAGAGTTTTCATTTTCATTTGTCTCCGTGTATTTTTTTTTTAATTTTTGATGATCATTGGTTGTTTAGTAACATGTTCTTTAGCTTCTCTGTGCTAGTAAGTACAACAGTTTTTTTTTTCCCCTCTGATTTACTTCTAGTTTCACACCATTGTGGTCAGAAAAGATACATGGTATGATTTCAGTCTTCTTAAAATTTTTCAGACTTGCTTGTGGCATAACATGTGATCTACTTGGAGAATGTTCCAAAGGTACTGGAAAAGAATGTGTATTTTGTTGTTTTAGGATAGAATTTTTTGTATATACTTGTTATGTCCATTGCTTCTAAAGTGTCACACTGAGACACTGTTTTTTTTTTTTTAAGATTTTATTTATTTATTTGACAGGGATCACAAGTAGGCAGAGAAGCAGGTGGAGGGGGGGCGGTGGAGAGCAATCTCCCCACTGAGTAGAGAGCCTGATGTGGGGCTCAATCTGAGAACCCTGAGAACATGACCTGAGCTGAAGGCAGAGGCTTAATCCACTGAGCCACCCAGGCACCACACTGAGATATGTTGCCTTATTGATTTTCTGCTTGATATATCCATCGATGTAAGTGGGGTATTAAAGTACCCTACTATTATTGTATTTCTATTAATTTATCTATTTAGGTCCACTAATGTTTCCTTTATGTATTTAGGTGCTCCAAGGTTGGGTGCATAGATATTTATAATTGTTATATCCTCTTGTTGGATTCATTCCCATTATCATTATGTAATGTTCTTTGTTTCTTGTTACAGTCTGTGTTAAGTCAATTTTGGGGATTTGAGAATCAAGATAGTGGAGGAGTAGGAGACCTGAGCTTTGTGTGGTCACAGGAACTCAGCGAGGTAGCTATTAAATTGTTCTGAAACTTGTGAACAGAACCAGAAACCCAAGAAAAGAATAAATACAATTCTATGACTAGAAAAGCGACCAGTTTCTTTACAAAAGAGAAGATGGAAAAATTCATCTCAAAAAAGAGAATAAGAGGCAGTACTGACTGCCAGGGATCTAATCACTATGGACATAAGTAGGATGTCAGAACTCACGTTCAGAATAATGATTATAAAAAATACTAGCTGGAATTGAAAAAAAAAACATGGATTTGAAAAAAATCTCTTTCTGGAGAAATTAAGGAACAAAAATCTAACCAAATTGAAAAAAAAAAGGATATTAATGAGATGCAATTAAAAAAGAAGGCTGTAACTGCTAGAATAAATGAAGCAGAAGAGAGAATGAGTGATAAAGAAGACAAGGTAATGGAAAATAAAGAAGCTGAGAAAAATAGACATAACTACTAGATCACAAGGAGATAATTCAAAAGATAAGTAATACCATACAACAAAACAATATTAGAATAATCAGGATCCCAGAAGAAGAGGAAAGAGGAATCCAGAAAAAGAGGAAATCCCAGAAGAAGAGGAAAGAGATAGCAGGGAAGAAAGTATATTGGAGCAAATAATAGTAGAGAAATCCCCTAATCTGGGTACAGAAATAGGCATCCAAAGCCAGGAAGCACAGAAAAGCACCTCAAATCAATAAAAATAGGTCAATAACTATTGAGAGTTTCTTAAACAAATTGTGTTGGGAAAACCCAACTGCAACATGCAGAAGAATGGGACTGGACCACTTTCCTACACCATATTAACAAACAAATTCAAAGTGGTTAAAAGACCTAAATATGAGGCAGGAATCCATCAAAATTCTAGAGGAGGACACAGGCAGAAACCTCTTTGACCTCAGTTACAGCAACTTCTTACTAGACATGTCTCTGGGGATAAGGGAAACAAAAGCAAAAATGAACAATTGGAACTTCATTAAGATAAAAAGATTTTGCATAGCAAATGAAATAATCAACAAGGCAGCCTACAGAATGGGAGAAGGTATTTTTAAATGACACATCCCATAAAGGGCTAGTATTCAAAATCTATAATGAATTTATCAAATTCAACACCCCAAGCCCAAAATACACAGTTAAATGTGTAAAAGACATAAACAGACATGCTCCAAAGGAGACATACAAGTGGCTAACAGGAAAATGAAAAAAATGCTCAACATCACTCATCATCATGGAAATACAAATCAAAACCACAATGAGATACCACCTCGCAACTTTCAGAGTAGCTACTATTAAAAACCCAGGAAAGAACAAATGTTGCCAAGGATGCAAAGAAAGGGGAACCCTCTTATACTGTTGGTGAAAATGTGAACTGGTGCCACTACTCTGGAAAACAATATGGAGATTCCTCAACAGTAAAAAGTAGAACTACCCTATGACCCAGAAACTGCACTACTAATCATTTATCTTAAGGATACAAAAATAATGATTCAAAGGGGACACATGCACCCCAATGTTTACAGCAACAATGCCCACAATCGCTAAAATGTTGGAAGGTCCCAGATGTCCCAGCAGTGTTGAATGGATGAGTAAGAAGTGGTGTGAGAGGAGGGCCAAGATGGCAGAGAAGTAGGAGACCCTGTTTCAACCAGTCCCTTAAAGTGAGTTAATTATCTACCAGCACACTCTGAACACCCATGAAATCAGCCTGAGATGTAGGATTATATACTTCTGGATCTCTACAGGGGCAGAAGACACCAGTGGAGAGGTAAAGCACAGCGGGAACAATCAGACTGATATTGGAGGATAAACAAAGGGGGAGGGAACCACCAGAAGCGACCCATTGGAGAGTAATACCCCGATATGAAAGTGCCCTGTGATTGGGAAACCAGCATTACCTTGGAGTCTTTTTAAAAGCACTCTAAAATAGCAAGAGATCTTAAGTGACAACTGGCAGAGTTGGGCGGTCATGGGCACAGGCCTAAGCCCATTGTCCCAGGACAGCCACTGCTGGTGACAACCTGTGCCAGAGACAGTGTGGCAGACCCTCTGGGGTTGCGTGGCTTGCATCATGGTTCAGCTAGGCACACTCCAGCCCCTGCATGAAGGAGTCTGGTGATGGTGCCAGTCTGCACTCCCTAGAACTTTTGCACACTGTGCAACCAGGGTCTGACGCACTCCCTGCCTGTTCCTGAGAAAGCTCCATCCTGGCACTAGCTGGGGGTCTCTATGACTGGCCAAGCATCTGGACTCTCCCAGCCTGGGCCTGAAGGAACTTAGTGCGATCTCCCATGGTGGCAACCTGAGGTTTGGACCCCAGAGAGCTGTCCTGGCAAAGGCAGCAACTGGAATCGTGCTCCCTGGACCAATATTGAGCCCGGTTTTAGTGGTACAGGGGTACAGAGACAAGCAGGTGCTTTGGGTGACCCCTGAGATGTTGGCTGGGACATGCTCTGCCTGTGGTAGATTTCATGGCTCAGCAGAGTTTGCAGAGGGGAAGTATGTGTGTTTTGGAGCACCCAGAGGGGAGCAGACTAAGGCTTCTTTCTGAGATGGAGGTCTGGGTGCAGTTTGCTTTCCACTAAACCTCTGAAAAACTGCAAAAAGCCCCCCAAAACCAAAAACGTCCAGAGAACACAAGCCTGAAAAACCTGTTTCCACAGAGCCCAGCCCCTTGATAGAGAGCAGGAGGACTTAATCCAAGCAGGCTGACTGAGAATCAATGAGGCAGTCCCTTTTCCCAGAAAGCCAGCCAAAAGAATGAGAGGACAATTATCACAGTGTCCCCAAAATTGTAAAATCTCAATATCAATTGTAAAATCTCAAATCACAGGGAAAACAAGATATTAAGCTCCCAGTATTGCCCTAAAACTTGTGTATTTCATAGATACAACTTTAATTTTTTAAAATTCATTCTCACTATTCTTAGTCTTTTAAATTTTTTAAACATACTTATCATTACAACTAGAGGTTTAATACAACATATTCCATAATAACCTTTAACTTGAACTATTTTCTTACATATACCTGTGTTTACCTTTTTCTTTTCTATTTTTTTCAATATACATATAGATATAAGTTTCATGTTAATCCTCTTTCCCTAACCAATACTATACCTATATATAAACTAGTTTTAATCTCCCTTTATCTCTGGAAAGTTGAGTCCTTTAACAAAGATATCAAGATACACCCAGGAAGAATCAAAACACCTTCCTAGTCCTTCTTCCATCCTTCTATCATTTTTTCCTGCCAGTGTTTCTGTGAATTTGTTTTTGTTCTGGCACTGTATAAATCTTATCCTTGGAATTCATTTTGGCTAGATACTTTTTTTTTCCTGTCATTTACTTTTCTTGGTCTTTTTGTTTGTCTATTTTTGTTTGTATACCTTATAAATCTTTGGCTGCATTTTCTCTTTTTTTTTTCTGTCTCTATTTTTCTATCTCTCTCTCTTTTTTTTTTCTTTTTTCTTTCTTTTTAGTGGCACCTTCTGAATGCTCAGAAATATTCCAGGATACACCTTGCCTGGATCACGGTTGATATATTCAGCTATACCTCCCTCAACCACCTCCCACCAAAATGACTAGGAGGAGAAATTACCAAAAGAAGAAAAATTCAGAGACTGTACCCTTTCCATCAGAACTATTGGATATGGATATAAACAGTATGTCGGAAAGGGAATTTAGGGTAGCAATTATCCAGGCAATGATTAGGTTGGATAAAATCATTAGTGACAACACGGAATTGCAGAAGTGAAAGCGACCTGGGAAGAAGTTAAAAATGCTATCAATAAGATTCAATCTAATCTAAATTCTCTAACAGTTAGGATAACCAAGGCAGAAGATAGAATTAGTGATCTACAGGACCAGGAGGGGGCCTGGAACAAACAGCTTAGAAGCCATGAAAACAGAATTAAGGAAATAAATGGGGCTGTGAAACATTCCAAAGTCAGAATTATTGGGATTCCTGGGAGGGGAGGAGAAAGAAGACTAAAAGAAACAGTTGAACAAATTTGCAATGAAAATTTTCCCAATCTGGAGAATGAAACCAGCATTCTTGTCCTAGAGGTAGAAAGACCACCCCACAAGATCAACAAATCTTGAAAGATGTTGAGGCACTTGATTGTAAGACTGATGAATCGTAATTTTAGACAACAGCTTTTTTTTTTTTTACTTTAAATGTTATTTTATTTTCTTTTATTTCAGTGGTCCAAAATTCATGTTTATGTACCACATCCAGTGCTCCATGCAATATGTGCCCTCTATAATACCCACCACCAGACTCACTCCCCCACCCCCCTCCAAAACCCTCAGTTTGTTTCTCAGAGTGCACAGTCTCTCATGGTTTGCCTCCCCCTCCGATTTCCCCTAACTCACTTCTCTTCTTGAGAGCAGCTAGGGGGAAGAGATTCCTTACATACAGAGAAAGGTCCATCAGAATAATGTTGGACCTGTCCGCAGAAACCTGGCAAGCCAGAAAAGGCTGGAAAGACATATTAAGGGAACTAAATGAGAAGAAAATGCAACCAAGAATACTTCATTCAGCAAGGTTAACCTTCAAAATGGACGGAGAGGTAAAGAGCTTCTAAGACTGGCAAGGTTTAAAAGAGTATGTAACCACCAAGCCAGCACTACAAAAAATGTTAAGGGTGGGGTTCTATAAATAAGAAAGAAAGAAAGACTGTCATAGAACAGAAAATTACAGAAACAACATATAGAAACAAGGACTTCACAGGCAACATCAATAAAAATGTATCTTTCAATAATCACTCTGAATGTGAACAGCCTAAACACTCCCATAAAGTGGCACAGGGTTGCAGATTGGGTAAAATGACAGGATATGTTCATATGCTGTCTACAAGTGACCCATTTGTAACCTAAGGACACATCCAGACTGAAATTGAAGGGAAGGAGAAGCATTTTCCATGTCAACTGGCCTCAGAAGAAGGCTGGGGTAGTGATTCTCATATCACATAAATTAGATTTTAAACTAAAGACTGTAGTCAGAGATAAAGAAGGGCACTACAACATTTTCAAAGGGTCCATCCACCAAGATCTAACAATTATATATGTTTATGCCCCCCATATGGGAGCAGCCAACAACATAAGAAAACTGTTAATCAAGGTAAAGAGTAATATTGATATTAATACATTAGTAGTAAGGGATCTTAAAACGCCACTCTCAGTAACAGACAGATCATCAAAGCAGAAAATCAATAAAGAAACAAGAGCTTTGAATGACACATTGGACCAGAAGGACCTCATAGATATATATAGAACATTCCATCCAAAAACAACAGAATATTCATTCTTCTCTAGTGCACATGGAACTTTATCCAGAATAGACCACATACTGGATCACAAATCAGGGCTCAACTGAAACCAAAAGACTGAGATTATCCCCTGCATATTCTCATACCACAGTGCTTTGAAACTGGAACTCAAGTTTGGAAGAAATTTGGAAGTTTGGAAGGAATTCAGACACCTGGAAGCTAAAGACCATCTTGCTTCAGAATGTTTGGATCAACCAGGAAATCAAAGAACTTAAACAATTCATGGAAACCAATGAGAATGAAGACACTTCAGTCCAAAACCTATAGGATAGAGCAAAGGTGGTCCTAAGGGGGAAATATATAGCCATCCAAGCCTCCCTCAAAAAAACGGAAAAATCCAGAATATGCCAGCTCTCCTTACACGTTAAAGAACTGGAGAATCACCCTCAAATTAAGCCAACCCCACATGCAAGAAGGGAATTAATCAAGATTAGAGCAGAGATCAATGAGATAGAAACTAGAGACATGGTAGAATGCATCAACAAAACTAGAAGCTTATTTTTTGAAAGAATCAATAAATCTATAAACCATTGGCCAATCTAACCCAGAAGAAAAGAAAGAGGACCCAAATTAATAAAATTATGAATGAAAAGGGAGAGGTAACAACTAACACCAAGAAAATGGAAACAGTCATTAGAAATTATTATCAACATTTATATGCCAATAAGTTAAGCAACCTAGATGAAATGGATGCATTCCTGGAAACCTATAAACTTCCAATACTGAATCAGGAAGAAATTGACAACTTGAATAGACCAATATCTAGTAACAAGATTGAAGCAGTGATCAAAAACCTCCCCCAAAACAAGAGCCCAGTGCCTGATGGATTCCCTGGGGAATTCTACCAAACGTTCAAAGAAGAAATAATACCTATTCTCCTGAAGCTGCTTCAAAAAATTGAAGCAGAAGGAAAACCTCCAGACTCTTTTTATGAAGCCAGCATTACCCTGATCCCCAAACCAGGCAAAGACCCCATCAAAAAGGAGAATTTCAGACCAATATCCCAGATGAATATGGATGCTAAGATTCTCAGCAAGATCCTGCTAATAGGATCCAACAGTAAATTAAAAATATATTCCACCATGACCAATTGGGATTTAATTAAAAAATATTTTCCACCATGACCAATTGGGATTTATGCATGGGATTTAAGCGTGGTTCAACATTTGCAAATCAATCAATATGATAGAACAAATGAATAAGAGAAGAGAGAAGAACAACATGAGTCCTCTCAATTGATGCAGAAAAAGCATCTGACATGATACAGCATCTGTTACTGATTATAATGCTTCAAAGTATAGGAATAGAGGGAAAATTCCTCAACTTCATAAAATGTATCTATGAAAAACCCACAGTGAATATCATCCTCAATGGGTAAAAGCTGACAGCCTTCACTTAGAGATTAGGAATATGACAAGGATGCCCACTCTTTCCACTGTTGTTCAACATAGTACTAGAAGTCCTAACAACAGCAATCAGACAACAAAAAGAAGCATAAAGTATTCAAATAGGCAATGAAGTAAAAATCTCTCTCTTTGTAGATGACATGATACTTTATGTGGGAAACCCAAGAAACTCCACCCCCAAACTACTAGAACTCATACAGCAATTCAGTAACGTGTCAGGATACAAAACCAATGCACAGAAATCAGTTTCTTTCTTATATACTAACAATGAAAATATAGAAAGAGAAGTTAGAGAATCGATTCCATTTACTATAGCTCCAAGAACCATAAGTCACCTGGGAATAAACCTAACCAAAGAGGAACTTTGGTTCCTGACAAAGAGGAAAGAGTACTCGAGGAACTACAAAACACTCATGAAAGAAGTTGAAGACATGAAAGGATGGAAGAGCATTCCATGCTCCTGGATTGGAAGAATAAACATTGTTAAAATGTCCATACTGCCCTGATCAGTCTATACTTTCTATGCCATCCTGATCAAAATTCCACTGGCATTTTTCAAAGTACTGGAACAAACAATCTTACAATTTATATGGAACCAGAAGATACCCTGAATTGCTAAGGAAGTGTTGGGAAAAAAAAATAAGAAAACTGGGGCCATAACATTGCCTGATTTCAAGCTTTACTACAAAGCTGTGATCACCAAGACAGCATGGTACTGGCACAAAAACAGACACATAGACCAGTGGAAGAGTAAAGAGCCCAGATATAGACCCTCAACTCTGTGGTCAAATAATCTTTGACAAAGCAGAAAAACATATCAAGTGGAAAAAAGTCTCTTCAATAAATGGTGCTGGGAAAATTGGACAGCTATGTGTAGAAGAATGAAACTCAACCATTCTCTTACAGTACACACAAAGATAAGCTTGAAATAGATAAAAGACCTCAACGTGAGGCAGGTATCCATCAGAATCCTAGAGGAAAACATAGGCAGTAACCTCTTCAACGTCGGCCACTGCAACTTATTTCACGATATGTCTCCAAAGACAAAGGAAACAAAAGTGAAAATGAACTTTTGGGACTTCATTAAGAAGCCCTGCATAGGGGCTCTCTGCTCAGCAGGGAGTCTGCTTCCCCCCCCCCACCCCGCCGCCTGCCTCTCTGCCTACTTGTGATCGCTCTCTCTCTGTCAAATAAATAAATAAAATCTTTAAAAAATGATTTAATAAAAGAAACATACATAGGAGATAGGCAACTAACATCCTACATACATATAAAAGAAATCCTCAGAAAACAAAAGGTAAAGGAAGAGTACAAATCAATAATTATCAATAATTCAAAAATGTTTTGATGGAGAGTAAAAAAATAAACCTTAAAAATATATATTTAGCACATCTTCTTGATCCATTCATCTGTTGATGGACATCTAGGTTCTTTCCATAGTTTGGCTATTGTGGTACCCCTGGGGATAAAAATATATGTTTATAAAAAATAAAAAATTAAAAAAAATATATATATATTTAGGAGGAAGATTATATACCTGGGAGAACATTTTCAGAATGATGAACATGAACAATTATTTTGATTAAGCTACTGACCTTTAAAGGAAAGGGGGAAAAATAACTTTGTGCAAAAAAGTAAAAATACTGGGTTTTATGTAAGTGACAAATAAAATGATATTGTCAGAATTTTCAAATATAAACCAAATACACTGAGCTTGTCTTGCTGATTATAAACAAAATCTCTGAACAACAATAACAACAAAAAGCAGCTACATGAAGACTCTGAAAAGTAAACAAAAACAGGCTTATTAGGGAATGTCAAAAGATTGAGTCGTGATCCATACAGGGTGAGTTACCTATATTTTTTCTGTTTTAATCTTGTTACTTTTTTACATTTTATTTCATTTTTTATTTGAGTAGAATAGATTATACTAGTTTCAGGCATAGAACATAATGATTCACTATCTCTATACGTAATGCTATGCTCACCACAAGTGTTGTTACCATCTGTCATTATAAGGCACTATTACGGTATCACTGACTACATTTCCTTTTGTGTTTTTAATTCACATGACTTATTTATTCCATAACTGGAAGCCTGCATGTTCCACTCCTCATCATGCATTTTGTTCTGCCCCAAAATGCCTTCTCTGAGACATCTATCAGTTTGTTGTTTATAGGTCTGTTAATAGGTCTGTTTTTGCTTGTTGCTTTTTTATTAATTGTATTATTGGATTCTACATATGAATAAAGTCATATATTTGTCTTTCTCAGTCTGACTACATAAGAAAGATCCTCCAGAACCATCCATGTTGTTGCTAATGGCGAGATCTTATATTTTTATGACAGAATAATATCCCATCATATATATGCCACAATTTATCCATTCATCTATCAATAGACACTGAGGTTGCTTCCATATCTTGCCTATTGTAAATAATGTTGCAATAAAAATAGGGGCACATGTGTCTTTTCAAATCAGGATTTTTGTTTTATTTAAGTAAATACCCAGATATTTGATCATATGGCATTTCTATTTTTAATTTTTCAAGGAAATAATCCCTTTAACGTACTGTTGTCTATGATTAGCTTGTATATTGTTGAGGATATTTGCAACTATGTTCATTAGAAATATTGCCCTGTGAATCTCCTTTTTTAGTGGGGTTTTTGTCTGGCTTGGTATGAAGGTAATGGTGTCCTTATGAGTTTGGATGTTTTTCTTCCATTTATATTTTTTTTGAAGATTTTTGGGAGAGTAGGTATTAATTCATTAAATGTTTGGTAGAATTCCCTTGGGAAGCCATCCAACCCTGGACTCCTGTTTGTTGAGAGCTTTGTGATTACTGATTCAATTTCTTCAATCCTTATGGGTCTATTCTGATTTTTTGTTTCTTCCTGTTTCAGTTTTGGTAGTTTATATATTTCCAGGAATGCATCCATTTCTTCCAAATTATCTAATTTGTTGGTATATAATTGCTTACAATATTTTCTTTTAATTGTGTTTCTGCAGTGATGGTTGTGAGTACTCCCCCTTCATTCATGTTTATTTATTTGGGTCCTTCCTTTTTTCTTTTTGATAATTCTGGCCTAGGGGGTTATCAATCTTGTTAATTCTTTCAAAGAACAAGCTACTAGTTTCTTTGATCTCTTCTAGTATTTTATTGATTTCTGTATCATTGATTCCTGCTCTTATCTTCATTATTTTCCTTCTCCTTTGGATTAAGGCTTTACTTAGTGTTCTTTTACCATCTTCTTTAAGTATAAAGTCAGGATATGTATTTGAGACTTTTCTTGATTCTTGAGAAAGGCTTGTATTGCTGTATAATTTTTTCTTAGGAGTTCCTTTTTTGCCTCCTAGAGATTTTGGACTGTTGTGTTTTCATTTTCATTTGTTTCCATATATTTCTAAAATTTTTACTTTAATTTCCTGGTTGACCCATTCATTCTTTAGTAGGATGTTTTTTAACCTTCATGTATTTGTAGTCCTTCCAAATATTTTCTTGTGTTTGACTTCAAGTTTAATAGCTTTGTGATATGAAAATACACATGACACAATCTCAGTCTTTTTGTACCAGTTGAGGCTTGATTTATGACCTTATATGTGATCTATTTGGACAATGTTCATATGATATTATGTCCATATATTATGTCCATTATATTATGTCCATACAGATATTACTTGGACAAAGTGTGTATGACTTCAAAAATATTGTGCATTCCCCTGCTTTAGGATAAAATGCTCTAAATAAATGTGTTGAGTCCATCCAGTTCTAGCAAATTATTTAAAGCCCTTTTCTCTTTTTGATCTTCTGCTTAGATGATCTGTCCATTGCTGTAAGTGTGTATAACGTCCCCTACTATTATTGTATTGTTATCAATGAATTACTTTAAGTTTGTTATTACTTCACTTATATATTTGGCTTCTCCCTTGTTGGGGACATAAATAATTACAATTGTTAGATCTTCTTGTTGGGTAGACCCCTTTATTATAATACAATATCTTCTTCATCACCTATTACAGTTTTTGGGTTAACATCTGGTTTGTTTGATATAAGTATGGGTACTCCAGCTTTCTTTTAGTGCACAGTATCATGACAAATCGTTCTCCACTCCCTCACTTTTAATCTGGAGGTGCCTCGGGGTCTAAAATGTGTCTTTTATAGGTAGAAATAAGTATGGATGTAATTTTTTTTTAATTCATTCTGATACACTATGTCTTTTGGTTGGAACACTTAATTTATTTACATTCAGACTAATTATTGAAAGATATGAATTTAGTGCCATTGCATTACCTACAAAGTCATTGTTCTTGTAAATTGTCTTTTTTCCTTTCTAGTCATTGTTTCTTTTGTTCTCTCTTTCCTGCAAAAGGTCCCCTTTAATATTTCTTGCAGGACTGGTTTAGTTTTCATGATCTCCTTTTGTTTTTGCCTTTCTTGGAAACTTTTTTTTTTCTTCTTGGAAACTCTTTATCTCTTCTTCTATTCTAAATGATGGCCTTGGTGGATGAAGTACTCTTGGGTGTATAGCACATTGAATATATCATGTCAGCACTTTCTAACCTGCCAGCTCACTCTGGACAGGTCTGGTGCTAGCTTTATGTGACTACTCTTGTATAATAAGTAAACTTTTCCCCTAAATGTTTTCATAATTCTCTCTTTACTTTGTATTTTACAAGTTTCACTATGATATGTTACAGTGTTCACCTGTTTTTGTTGATTTTGAGGGGAGTTCTTTTCCTCTTGGATTTGAATGCTTGTTTTCTTCCCCAGATTAGGGAAATCCTCAGCTATAATTTGTTCAAATAAACCTTCTGTCACTTTTTTCTGCTGTTCTTCTGGGACTCCTATAATATAGGTATTATTTTGCAAAAGATGCTATTTATTTATTTGAGAGAGAGAAAGAGTGAAAGAGAGAGCAAGAATGAGAAGGAGAAGATCATAGGAAGAAGCAGACCCCCTGTTGAGCAGGAAGCCTGATGTGGGACTTGATCCCAGGACTCCAGGATCATGACTTGAGCTGCAGGCAGTTGCTCAACCAACTGAGCCACTCAGGTGCCCCTAGCTAGTAGTCTTTGACAGTTGATCTATATTCTTGTTCAGATATACTGCTAATACCTCTTTTTAACAAGACTCTGCCTGTGATATTTTCCTGACCTTTCCTTTGAGGAGAATTCCTCCATCTTGTAATTTTGGTTGTTTTGATTGTTATAGAAGCTTGTTATGTTTCCTGCATCTCAGAATAATGTTATATTAAGAAGAGATAATTCTCTGTCCAGGATCTGTTTCTTTAGGAATTGTTTCTGGAATATGCTTTGTGCAGTCTGCTGTTGTGTTTTGGCTGCTCTTTTCCACTAGTCAGTACTCTGCAGAGTTCCTCCTTGCCTGCAGTGGGTAGTGCTCAGAACTTTATCTAGGTGTGCTTGGACTTTTTTGCTGAAAAAAGCCTAGGGAAAAAAGAAAGAAAAAAAATAAGGGGGAAAAAAAAAGAAAAGAAAAAGCCTGCCCCTCCCCCAAAAAAAAGAAAGGAAGGAAGGAAGGAAAGGAAAGGGAAGAGGAAAAAAGACAACAACAACAACAAAAACCCATAAGTCAGATTCCAAGGGGTTGGGGGGAAGGATAAAAAATAAAGAGGAAAAAAAAAAACAGGAAAAAAAAGGATCCAAAAACAAAGAGAAAAGGAAGTGAAAAAAGAAGCTAACAAATAAACCAGAAACCAGAAACTTGATTCCAAAAGAAAAAGAAAAAAAAAATTCTGGTCATATTTTAACCAAAACTGAAGGGGACTCTGAAGAATTGCGTGATCAGTAGAACTTGGTGTATGTGAAATATTGCCTGTTTTGCTCTTCTGGGGAAGAGGCTCACTGAGCTGGCTCAGAGTCAGTCCTGCCCCAACTAAAAGAAAAGAAAAACAAAAAACAAAAAAACAGTGCTTGCCAAGCACTGGGAGGCTAGGTTTGATGTAAGCAGCTCCCACCTCCACTGGAGGCCACTGTTTAACTTTCTGATGTCCCACCCTATTGGTAGATGGAGTAAAATGGTGACACTCCAATCTTTTATGCCTACACAAGAGCTCTCACACTCCCCACTGTTCAGGAAGTCCTCACAGATATTAAAGGCTGTCAGCACACTGGGCGCCCAGCTCTCCTGTATTTTATCTTTGGACTGATTGATTGTGATTCAAAACTCCAAATCTTAAAAGAGCCAGCAAGTGCTGGGATCAACTCCCTCCTCTGGATTAGAGGCCACTGTGCTCTTTGTCACACAAAAAGTCCCCTGCCTGCACAGTTCACAAAATCTATAGTGTAGTAGTGTGTCACTATGAAAAGCAGCAACCTAGTTATTCACTGTGCTAGCCTTTATGCCCTGCCAATGAAAAGCTGTTTGCTGGTTGATGCAGTCTTTTGTCCTTGGGAAGGCAATATATACCTTCTTCCAAGTGTACTTCAGGAAGACCAGTCTCTTCCAGTGTAACCCAGGAGATCCTTACACCACTTTCTGTGCATTCCCAGGACAGAGCACTCTTTCTCTCATGGAGTACACTCAACAGCTCTGATTTAGGGAAAGTTGTGCATCACCAAAATCTCAGAGCTTGAGCTCCACTCACTGTTTGCAAAAAAGCCTGTTGCACTCTGTTGTCACAGTTCCACAGTCTTTCCTCTGAGAGTGGTTTTCTTCTTGTGTGAACCTGATGTTGCACTCTCTCAACCCCTCCCTCCTTCTTTGTTTTCTCTCTTTACAGAAAGGGATCCCTTCTCTCTGCAGCATGGCAGGTTTTCTCTCCCCCAGTTCCCTTCCATGCACCTTACACATGCCATGCTGTCTCCTTCTAACTGTGGAAATCCTTCTTCCAATCCTCAGATTGATTTTCTATGTGTTCCAAGTGATGTGACCTCAATCTAGACAGCTGTGCTCAAGGGATGAGAAAGGCCCATGATCACCCTACTTCTCTGCCATTTTAACTCCTCTCTCCTCAGCAGATTTTTACTCAATGTGCGGCTTTGCATGGAATGGAGTTTCAGCTGGTGATTTTCAAGAATCCAAACCGCACAAACTATTACAACCCCTTCAGCCTCTCTTCGGACCTCTTAACTCATCTGCAAATTGGAAACACTCCCAGTCTCAGCTACTATTTTCAAATTGGTCTAATGCAATTTCCAGTGAGTAACAGCTATTTCAGGGCTTTCATGTTCTCATATCTGTTAGAAGTTCTGTCATTTCCCTCCTCAAAGATGCTGACACTATATGTATCTACTTACATGCTGTTGGTTTGTTACCCCAACTTAAATTTTCAGGATGAGTTAAATAGATGATAGGGATTGAGGAGTAAACTTATGATGAGAAGTAGGTGTTGTATGGAAGTGTTAAATCTCTATAGAGTACAGCTGTAACTAACATTACACCATATGTTAACTTACTGGATTTTGAATAAAACTTAACAATAAACAAAAAATAATTTGGGGGGCACCTGGGTGGCTCAGTGGGTTAAGCCTCTGCCTTCAGCCCAGGTCATGATCCCAGGGTCCTGGGATCGAGCCCCGCCTCAGGCTTTCTGCTCAGCAGGGGAGCCTGCTTCCCTTCCTCTTTCTCTACCTGCCTCTCTGCCTACTTGTGATCTCTGTCTGTCAAATAAATAAATAAAATTTTTAAAAAATAATAATTTGGGATTTGTGGGGGATACCTTGTTGTTTAGTTTTGTTTTAGGTGTCATCCGTGTTTTTTGTTTACCATTCTAGGTTTTCTTTCTGCTTTTATAGACGATTCTAACAAGTGACTAGAAACCATGATTCTACTGCAGTTGTCTAGCCAGAATCACTGCAGCATTTTTATTTTCAGGTAAGATTTCATGACAAAGTATTTTAAATAAAAATATTTTTTAAAAACTGGGAGAGGGGCACCTGAGTGGCTCAGTGGGCTAAGCCTCTGCCTTCAGCTCAGGTCATGATCTCAGGGTTCTGGGATTGAGCCCTGGCTCGGGCTCTCTGCTCAGCAGGGAGCTTGCTTCCTCCTCTCTCTCTGCCTGACTGTCTGCCTACTTGTGATCTCTGTCTGTCAAATAAATAAATAAAATCTTTAAAAAATTTAAAAAAACTGGGGGAAAGTGAAACAAACAAAAGGCAAGATAAAGTAATCTTGAAGAAAAAAATGTTCTAACAAATAAATAGTATCTCAGTGAGTCCCACAGATAATAAGAATTTAGAAAACTTTGGAGTTGGACCTAAGATGGTAATGTAGGAGGAGGAGCCTAGGTTTGTCTTGTCCCTGGAACACAGCTAGATATCTATGAAATCATTCTAAATACCCCACAAATCAACCTGAAGACTGACAGAACAAACTCCACAACTAAAGGGATAGAAGATGCCACATCAATAAAGGTAGGAAGGGTAGAAATGAGGTTTGGTGGAGAATGGGTTGCATCTGCTTCAGAGAAGAGGGAACTGTGGTCACAGAGAAAGGCAAGAGAAAGGAACAAACAGGGAAATGCACAAGGAGAGAATTTGCCCAAGGCCACTGCCTGGAGAAACAAGAAGGGCTGATTTTCCTGAGTTTATACAACCAGAGGGGGCTTAAAGACTACAGTTTTAAATGTCAGTGGGAATCGTTGAGTTAGAGCCCTGAGAGTACTGCCTTACTTCTGGAGAAGACAGGTAAATAGCATGGGGGTGGGGTGGAGAGGTGGGGAGATGGGAGGTGGGGGGAGTTGGCATAGAAATATCAATCTGAAGAATGCCTGGTGCACACAGTAGGGAGATTATTCACCCTTATTGGAACTTTTCCTTGAGAGGTAGATTCCATGGTTACACCTCTAGTGACAAAGGAGGAGATGTTTGTTCCCTCTCAACCCTCCCCTCAGCATAAACACAGAGTCACATGTAGAAAGCAGTTCAGCCCCAACCCTGGCTGCCTGACCTGTTTAAACCAAGTCCCACACCCCTGCATTCTGGCTGTACTGCCCTTATTGGTCAAAGTTCCCTTAACCACATTGCATAAACCCCTTTTCCAGCTGACCAGCAGAAACCACTGCCCACACAACATCTCTTGAGCAGAGTTCTGCAGAAATTCAATTCTAGTGGAAGTAGTATCAGGTCTCAATTAAAAACTAGACCAGAAAGGAAACTTTTGTAGCAACATGGAAGGGACTGGAAGAGATTATGCTGAGTGAAATAAGTCAAGCAGAGAGTGAATTATCATATGGTTTCACTTATTTGTGGAACATAACAAATAACATGGAGGACATGGGGAGATGGAGAGGAGAAGGGAGTTGAAGGAAATTGGAAGGGGAGGTGAACCATGAGAGACTATGGACTCTGAAAAACAACCTGAGGGTTTTGAAGGGGCGGTGGGTGGGAGATTGGGAGAGCCAGGTGGTGTGTATTAAGGAGGGAACGTATTGCATGGAGCACTGGATGTGGTGCAAAAACAATCAATACTGTTACGCTGAAAAGAAAAAAACAAAAACAAAAACAAAATAAAACAAAAACAACAAAAACCTAGACCATAGCACACCCAGGTAAAACTTGCCACATTTTGACCATGGACAAAAAATTGCCAAGTAAACGTAAGGAGGGCCTCTGCATATGGCTGGGCTGAAGGATATAATGGCCAAAACACAACAGCAAAGTGATGCAGCACACACCAGAGACACTGAAGCACCAGACCTGGACACTATGTGACTTCTTCTTCATGTTATTACTCTCAATGGCATGAAATATAATGGGCTTTTCTAACACAACTAAGAAGTCAGATACTTAGAAAAAAGGCCAAGACAGGAATTATCTCAAAAGAAAGAACAAGATATGATCAAGGCCAGGGATCTAATTATGACAGATATAATGATGGAGAATTTGAAGTAACAGTCATAAGGATACTTGTGGGTTTGAGAAAAAAATGAATGTGCTGAATGGGAAAATTCTGTAGACAAGAATACTCTGTCCAGCAAGGCTGTCATTCAGAACAGAGGAGAAATAAAGATTTTCCATGATGAAGAAAAACTAAAGGTGTTCATGACCACTAAACCAGCCCTGCAAGAAATATTAAACAGGACTCTGAGTAGGAAAGAAAGATCAAAAGTGACAAGAAAGAAAGAAAGGAAGGAAGGAAGAAAACTTCCAGAACCAATGACAAAGTAAGTAATAAAATAACACTAAATACGTATCCATCAACAATCACTCTGAACATAAATGGACAAAATGCTCTCATCAAAATACATACGGTGTCAGTATGGATAAAAAAAAAAAAAGACCCTGAGGGATAATGATGATGAACATTTTTTCATGTGTCTGATAGCCATGTCTTGATTGGAGAAGTGTCTGTTCATATCTTCTTCCCATTTTTTGATATGTTTGCCTGTTTCGTGTGTGTTGAGTTTGAGGAGTTCATTATAGATCCTGGATATCAACCTTTTGTCTGTACTGTCATTTGCAAATATCTTCTCCCATTCCGCGGGTTGCCTCTTTGTTTTTTTGACTGTTTCCTTTGCTGTGCAGAAGCTTTTGATTTTAATGAAGTCCCAAAAGTGCATTTTCGCTTTAGTTTCCTTTGACTTTGGAGACATATCTTGAAAGAAGTTGCTGTGGCTGATATCGAAGAGATTACTACATATGTTCTCCTCTAGGATTCTGATGGATTCCTGTCTCACGTTGAGGTCTTTTATCCATTTTGAGTTTATCTTTTTGTATGGTGTAAAAGAATGGTCGAGTTTCATTCTTCTACATATAGCTGTCCAGTTTTCCCAGGACCATTTATTGAATAAATTAAAAATAGAACTTCCCTATGACCCTGCAATTGCACTCCTGAGTATTTACCCCAAAGATACAGATGTTGTGAAAAGAAGGGCCATCTGTACCCCAATGTTTATAGCACCAATGTCCATGGTCGCCAAACTATGGAAAGAGCCAAGATGCCCTTCAACGGACGAATGGATAAGGAAGACATGGTCCATATACACTATGGAGTATTATGCCTCCATCAGAAAGGATGAATGTCCAACTTTTGTAGCAACATGGACAGGACTGGAAGAGATTATGCTGAGTGAAATAAGTCAAGCAGAGAGAGTCAATTATCATATGGTTTCACTTATTTGTGGAGCATGACAAATATCATGGAGGACAAGGGGTGTTAGAGAGAAGGGAGTTGGGGTAAATTGGAAGGGGAGGTGAATCATAAGAGACTATGGACTCTGAAAAACAATCTGAGGGGTTTGAAGTGGCGGGGGTTTGGGAGGTTGGGGTACCAGGTACCAGGTGGTGGGTATTATAGAGGGCACAGATTGCATGGAGCACTGGGTGAAAAAATAATGAATACTGTTTTTCTGAAAATAAATAAATTGAAAAAATTAAAAAAGAAGACCCATCTATATGCTGCATAAAAGAGATGATCTTAGATCTAAGGAAACCTGCAGTTTGAAAGTAAGTGAGAGAAACATTTATTCTAGAAATGGACATCAAAAGAAACTGGGATTAGAAATATTTATATCAGACAAACTAGACTTTATAATAAAGCCTAACAGAGATGAAGAAGGGCACTATATCATAACAAATGGTAGTATCCAACAAGAAGGTCTAACAAATATTTATTGCTCCAACATAGGAGCACCCAAATATATAAAACAACTATTAACAAACATAAAGGAACTAATGATAATCATACAATAATGGTAGGGAACTTTAGTGCCCCACTTAAATCAATGGACAGATCACCTAAACAGAAAATCAACAAGGAAACAATGGCTTTGAAAGACATAATGAATTAGATGGACTTAACAGATATATTCAGAATGTTTTCCTCTAAAACAGCAGAATACACATTCTTTTTAAGTGCACACAGAGCATTCTAAAGATAGATCACATATTTGATCACAAATCAGGCCTCAAAAAGTGCAAAAAGATCATATCATGCATATTTTCTGACCGCAATGCTATGAATCTTGAAGACTACCACAAGAAAAAAATTTGGAAAGATCACAAATACAGGGAGGTTAAACAACATGCTATTAAAGAATGAGTAGGTCAACCACTACCTCAAAGAAGATATTTTAAAAAAATGAAAACAAATGGAAATGAAAGCACAATAGTTTAAAACTGTTGGGATGCAGCAAAAGTAGTCCTTAGAAGGAAGTGTGTAGCAATATAAGCCTACCTCAAGAAAAAAGAAAAATATCTAATACACAAACTAACCTTATACCTAAACGAGCTAGAAGAAGAAAACAAAACAAAAACATGGGGCGCCTGGGTGGCTCAGTGGGTTAAAGCCTCTGCCTTCAGCTCAGGTCATGATCTCAGGGTCCTGGGATCGAGCCCCGCATTGGGCTCTCTGCTCAGCAGGGAGCCTGCTTCCCTTCCTCTCTCTATGCTTGCCTCTCTGCCTACTTGTGATCTCTCTCTGTCCAATAAATAAAAATCTTAAAAACAAAACAAAACAAACAAACAAAACAAACAAAAACAAAGACTAAAGCGATCAGCCAAATGGAAAAAATAAAGATTTGAGCAGACATAAATGATATAGACACTAAAAACACTAACTACAACAATAGAACACATCACTGAAAGCCTGAACTGATTCCTTGAAAAAAATTAATAAAATTGATAACCCCTAGCCAGACTTATCAAAAAGAAAAGAAGTATGGACAAAATAAATTAAATCACAAATAGGACAGGAGAAATAAACAAACACCACAGAAAAAAACATAAGGGAATATTAAGAAAAAACATATATCAACAAATTATACAACCTGTAAAAAATGGACAAATTCCTAGAAACTTATGAATGAACACAAAACAGGAAGAAATAGAAAACTTGAACACATAACCATCAAAGAAATCAAATTAGGAATAAAAAATATCACAACAAACAAAATTTCAGGGTCTAATTGGCTCAAAGATGAATTCTACCACACATTAAAAGAATTAATACCTATACTTCTCAAACTATTCCAAAATATAGAAATGGAAGGAAAACTTACAAATTCATTCTAGGAGGCCAGCCTTCCCCTGATACCAAATCAGAAAAAGACAAAACAAAACAAAAACTACAGGCCAATATCCCTGATGAACATGGGTGCAAAAATTCTCAATAAAATACTTGCTAACCAAATCCAACAGTACATTAAAAGAATCACCACGATCAAGTGGGATTTAATCCTGGACTTCAAGGGTGGTTCAATACTTGTGAATCAATCAGTGTGATATACTATATTAATCAAAGAAAACATAAAACCAAATGATAATTTCAATATATGTAGTTAAAGCATTTGACAAAGTACAATATCCATTCATGATAAAAACCCTCAACAAAGTAAGGTTAGAAGGAACATTTCAACATAATAAAGGCCATCTATGAAAATCCACAGGTAATATCATCCTCAATGTGGAAAAAACTGAAAGCTTTTCCTCTATAGTGAGGAAGACAGGGATTCCACTCTCACCACTCTTCTTTAACATAGTCCCTGAAGTCCTAGATACAGTGATCACAAGACAAAAAGAAATAAATGTGTCCAAATCTGCATGGAAGGTGTCAAACTTTCACTATTTGCAGATGACTTGATACTCTATACAGGAAACCCTAAAGACTTCCCTCACCTTCAAACTGCTAGAACTGATACAAGAATTCAAAAAAGTCTCAGGATATAAAATCAACATACAGAAATTTGTTGCATTTGTATACACTATACTCTAATAATATACACTAATAATAGGAAGCAGGAAGAAAAATTAAAGAATTAATCACATTTACAATTGTATCAATTTGTTGCATTTCTATGCACTAATTTGTTGCATTTCTATACACTAATAATGAAACAGCAGGAAGAAACATCAAAGAATTAATCGCATTTACAATTACATCAAAAACCATAAGATAAATAGGAATAAACATAACTAAAGAGGTGAGAGATCTGTACTCTGAAAACTATAAAACACTTGTGAAAGAAATTGAAGATGGCAAAAAGAAATGGAAAAACTTTCCATGCTCATGGATTAGAAGAAGAAATATTGTTAAAATGTTTATACTGTGATTTACAAACACAGAATTCAGCCCATCTGGTTTTTAAAGCCAAATGTTATGGAGATTAGTCTTCCCTGTGTGAGTTTCCCAGTGCCAGAGCCCATTTCTCATCCCCTTTGATGATTGCAGCTCTCCCGCTCTATGGGTAGCCTCTCTGCCTTTCTCGCCTTCCTAAACTTGCAGATGCAGCTTCTCCATATTTAGTTGTAGAGTTTGTTTTGCTAGTCCTCAGATTGCTCTCCAGTTTATTGATTTGGAAAAAGATGATATCTAGTTGAAAACATGGGATGGGGTGAGCTTAGGGTCCTCCTACTCTACCACCTTCCAAGCTATTTCTCTGTTTTTAATATTATTTAATTGTAAATTTGTGTAATTTACTTTTTAATAATGTTGTCAACATTAAGACTTCTCATATTTTTTTTTATTTATTTAAATTCAATTAGCCAACTTACAGTACACCATTTATTTCAGAAACAGAGTCCGGTTATTCATCAGTTGCATTTAACACCCAGTGCTCAGCACATCACATGTTCTTCTTAATGCCCATCACCCAGTTACCTCGTGCCCCCACCCATCTCCCTTCCAGCAACTCTCTGTTTTTGTTTTTGTTTTTTTCCTATAGTTAAGAGTCTCAGGTGGTTTGTCTCTCTCTCTGATTTCTTCCCATTCAGGGGATAGAGCCCAGATGTCCATTGACAGATGAATGGATAAAGACCTCTTATATTTTTTAAAAAACATTTTTTTTCTTTTGAAATGGCTTTAGGTTTACAGAAAATTTGCAAAGATAGTAAAGAGAAGTTCCCTCACCCAACTTCCCTTTGTTAACATTTTGTAGTCATGTAAAATAGAGTATTTGTCAAAAGTAAGAAACCAACATTGGTACATCACTACTAACTGAATTCTGGACTTTATTTGAACTTCAGTTTTTCCACTAATGTCTTTTTATTCTTTCCCCAGGAATCGGTCCAGAATATCAAATTACATTTAATAACTACACTTCCTTAGTTTTCTTGGTCTATGACAGTTTCTCAGTCTTTCCTTGTTTCTTTTGATCTTCGGATCTTGAGATTTTGAGTAGTTCTGGTCAGATGTTTTGTAGAATGTAGCTCAATTTGGATTTTTCTGATGTTTCCCTCAGGCCTACACAGTAGTTATGGGGCTTTAGCAGAATACCATAGAGGTGAAGAGCTCTTCTCATCATATAATCAGGGGCTATATGATACCAACATAGCATCATTGGTGATGTTGATCTTAATCACTTGTTTAAGGTGGTATCTGATAGGTCCCTCCATTGTAAAATTATTGTAGCTCAAGCTGCTATAACAAAATACTATAGACTGGGTAGCTTAAATAACAGATATTTCTTTCTCAGAGTTCTAGATATTGGGAATTCTAAGATCAAAGTGCCAGGAGATTTAGTTATTATTTAAAATATTTAATTTTATTTATTTGAGAGAGAGAGAACAAGCAGGAGGGAAGGGAAGAAGGAGAGAGAGAAGCAGACTCCTGTCTGAGCAGGGAGCCCAGTGCAGAACTCAAACCCAGGACCTTGGGATTGTGCCCTGAGCTGAAGGTAGACACTTAACTGACTGAGCCACCCAGGCACCCCCAAATTTAGTTCTTGATAAGAACCCTCTTGATGACTTCTAACTGGCCACTTTTCTTGTGGTGTAGGCACATAACCCTTTCTTTGTGACTATACTGAGACTATAATCTCTGTTTTCTTCTCCTTATAGGGACACTAATTCCATCACAAGAGTTCAACCCTCATTACTCAAATTAAACTTATTACTTCACAATGGCCTCATCTTTAATTAATATCACACTGGGGGTAGGCTTAAATATATGAGTTAAGGAAGAACACATGTAGCCTATGCAAGCATTTTATTTCCCTTTATTTACCCTGCTTCTGTAAGGGAATCACTAAATTTGGTCCATATCCAAGGAAAAGAAATATTTATGTATATAATTTGGAATTCTTTAAGGAAGACAGGTCTATTTATTTATTTAACGATTTATTTATATCATTATTAACTCTTAAAATTTTATTTTATACTTTGGGTTATAATCCAATACTGTAATATTTGTTTTGTCTAAATTATTCCAAATTTGATCATTTGGAGCTCTTCCAGACTGGGTCTTATATCCTTTTGATATTCCTCATCATTTTGTTTTTTGAGCATTTTCTTACTTTCTGGAACTACAAGATGCTCTAGGCTTCTTATAATGGTTAACTTGTGTATTGACTTGATTGGGCCCTTGGGTGCCTAGATATTTGGATAATATTATTCTGAGTGTATCTGTGAGGGTGTTTTGGGATAAGATTAACATTTGACTGAGTAGACTAGAGAAAATAGATTGCCCTTCTTAATATGGTGCCTGTCATCCAATCAGTTGAATCCCTGAATATAACAAGAGGGCTATCCCCTCCTTGCATTAGAAGGACCTTTTTGTGCTTGACTGCCTTGATTTGGAGCAACTGTCTCGTCCTACCTTTGAAGTCAAATTGAAACACTGGCCTTGAGCTTGCTGGCTTCAGATGTGAACTAATGCCATCAACTTTCCTGGTACACAGGCCTTCATACCGAAACTGGAACTATGCTATTGAGTCTCCTGGACCTCCAGCTTGAAGACTGCAAATCATGGGACATTTTAGCTTCCATGACTGCATGAAAAAGCTTCTTTTAATTTCTCTCTTTGTCTCTCTCTCTTTCTCTGTCTCTCTTTCTGTGTGTCATACAAAAGCACAAACACACACACACACACACACACACACACACACACACCCCAATTATGTTTCTCTGGAGAACCCTTACTAATATACTTGTTTTTTTATTTGTTTTTCTGCTGTACCCCTAGCATCCACCATCTCTCTGAGTCCTGGTTCTTGTACTTGGGTAAAATATTTAGAAATCAAGGTCTGGGCATTGATTATTGCTTCACTATGTTATTTGGACAAAATTCATAGTTCAGCTGAGCATTCTGAAATTTTCAGTTGTATAAACTGCCCTACATTTTTGTAGCCTTTTAATGCTGAAAAATATTTTGCTGTAAATAAGTTAGTAAACCTCTAAACCTATAAAGTAGCTTGTAGTTTCCAAATTTTTATAAATATATAGTAATGACTATTTCACAGGGTGTTTTGTTTCTTTGTTTGTTTAATAAGAGAAAATTCTCTCAGATTTTATTTTCATATGGCTCAAGGTATTTGAGTATGATCAGTCCAGTAGAGTGACTAGAAATATGACATCCTGAAAATTTAAGCCCATGGAGATTTGATCATTGTGTGGTCTGATATTTTGTAAAGTAACTAAAACCTTTTTGAGAAGGTAATAAAAATAAAATACATCCTGACTTAATTTCAATTAATCACAATCTTATGGTGATTTCAATGTACACATTGCTTTGTGAAATTAGTTCATCAAAGTGTGAAGCATGAGGTAATAATAAAGGTGAATGCAGTAGTTTGAATCTCAAATTATTTCTTTTATATGGTGAAACACATTACCATAACTTAGTTTTCCATGACAAAAGAAAAAATAGTGTTATAGATTATCACTGGTATAACTCTGAAGACCGTTTAGTCCAAACTTTACATTCCTTTGATAGGGAAACTGGGATCAAGACAAAAGAAATGAAAATTTAAATGTGTGAAATCAGAATAATAATTTTCCCAAATATGCTTCTTCCTTTTTTACTATTCATCCCACTGGATAGCATCACAGTTTACCTAGTCTTTTACTTTAGATACTGTAGATACACTCACAATATATCAAATAATGGCCATTCAACCATGATCTGGGCCCTCTCTATCTAAGCTTTAGATTGAAACTTCACCATATTTCTCTAAGACTATTCAACAAATTCCAAGTTAGTCACTATAACATAAACCTCTCCTTGCTGTAGCCCATTCTCTGTGTAGTTTAACACAATTTTACTTCCAAAACTAAATTTTAGCACACCAATCTCATAAAAAACAACCAACTTCACTGTCTTCTCATTGTATACACGGTGGTATCCAAATTCTTCAGAAAGACACACACTCAAGGTTAAACTTGAGTTCTCTACCTTTGTTTTTTACCACACATAATAAAAAGAGTTGACTACCACACTTAATAAAGAGAGGTTATAAAAATTCTTGTGCCACTTTAAGTCTTTTGTATGGTGCTGTCCAGTTTTCCCAACACCATTTGTTGAAGGAAAAATCTTTTTCCATTGGATATTCTTGGTTTTATATTCTGTGGGTCCATTTCTTAGTTTTATATTCTGTTCCATTGATCTGTCTATTTTTGTGTCAGTATCATACTATCTTAATGACTACATCTTTGTAGTATAGCTTGAAGTCTGGAATTGTAATGCCTCCAGGTTTACTTTTCTTTTTCAAGGTTGCTTTAGTTATTTAATGTGTGTGTGTGTGTGTGTGTGTGTGTGTGTGTTGCCATACAAATTTTAGAATTGTTTATTCTAGCTCTGTGAAAAATGCTAGTGGTATTTTGATAGGGGTTGCATTAAATGTGCAGATTGCTTTGAGTAGTATAGACATTTTAACAATTTTTTTTCTTCTATTCCATGAGCATGGAATGTTTTTCCATTTCTTTGTGTCATCTTTAATCATGTACATAAGTGTTCTATAGTTTTCAGAGTACAGATATTTTGCCTCTTTTGTTAGGCTTATTTTCCTAGGTATATTACATGTTTTGGAGGAAAGGGGACCACTTTCATACACCATACAGAAAAATAAATTGAAAATGCACAAAAGACCTAAATGTGAGGCAGAAATCCATCAAAATCTTAGATGATAATACAGGAATAAACATTTTAGATATCAGCTGAAACAAATTCTTATTTAGATACATCTCTGGAGGCAAGGGAAACAAAAGCAAAAATGAACTATTGGGACTTTATCTAGATAAGAAGTCTTTGCACATAATGACATACTGTATGCCAGCTAATTGAATTTGAATAAAAAAAGAAGCCTCTGCACCACAAAGGAAATAATCAACACAACCAGAAGGAAACCTTCAGAATGGGAAAAGATATTTGCAAATGGCATAGCCCATGAAGAGTTCGTATCCACAATCTATAAAGAACCCATCAAATCCAACATCCCAAAAGAACAAATAATCCATTAAGAAATGGGCAGAAGACATAAATAAACATTTTTCCAAAGAAGACATACAGGTGAGTAATAGACACATATGAAAACATGCTCAAGAACACTCATCATCATTTTACCCAAGTAAAAGCTGCAGTAAGATATCACCCCATACCTGTCTGAATGGCTAAAATTAACAACATAGTAAACCAGAGATGTTGGGAAGGATGCAAAGAAAGGGGAACCCTTTTTCACTATTGGTGAGAGTGTAAACTCATGCAGCCACTCTGGAAAAGGTAGTGGAAGTTCTTCAAAAAGTTAAAAACAGAACTATTCTATGATCCAGCAATTGCACTACTAGGTATTTACCCAAAGGATACAAAAATTCAGGTTTGGTGGGATTCCCGGATGCCTCAGTCAGTTAAGCATCTGCCTTTGGCTCAGATCATGATCTCAGGATCCTAGGATTGAGGCTCCTTGCTCAGTGGGGACCCTGATTCTCCCTCTGCCTGCTGCTTCCCTGCTTGTGTGCGCTCTCTCTCTCTCGGACAAATAAATAAATAAAATCTTAAAAAAAAAATACAGGTTTGGGAGCCTGAGTGGTTCAGTCAGTTAAGCATCCAACTTAGTTTTCGCTCACATCATGATCACATGAGTCATGGTATCAGGCACCGTATTGGGTTCCACCCTCAGTGAGGAGTCTGCTTGAGATTCTCTCCCTCTGCCATTCCTCCACATGCTCTGTCTCTCTTTCTCTCTCTCAAATAAATAAATAATTCATTAAGAAAAATACAGATTTAAAGGTTTACATGCACCCTGATGTTTATAGCAGCATTATCAACAATAGCCAAATTATGAAAAGAGATCAAATGTCCATTAACTGATGAATGGATAATGAAGATGTGACACACACACAGTGGAGTAGTCCTCAGCCATAAAATCTTGCCTTTTTTGTGGCCATTTTTGTTCTTATCTACTGAAGAGACACAGGAAGACCCCAGGGGAAAAATAAAAGCCACACAGAAGACTAGTTTCACTAAGACCATCTCCCTGACAGGACGTGGGGAAACTCCTCACAGGCACATTACCTGAGAAACAGAACAGCAGTACTGTTCCCCAGAAGACCAGCTGGAAGAACAGGTGGTTAATAAGCCTATGGATCCTATAAGACTGTAAAATCCCAATGTAGGGGGAAAATTATATATTGAGTTATAGGTGTGGGCCTCATTTCTTGTTTATTTTTCAGATATAATTCTTTTTCTCTTCTTTTTTTTTCTTTTCTCATGCTTTTTCTCTGTTGTATTTTTTTTTTTACCTTCTTTTCATTTCAGCTAGATGTCTATTACATCAACTTATTTTTCAGTCACTTTTTAAGTTTTTCACACCTATATATTTTACAGATATATTGTTTATTTTATCTCCTTTTTCACTCTATTCAGTTTTACCTTTTTGTATATATAAGTTTTACTTTGTAATTTTGGGACATAATCTAACACACAGACCAAAATTCAAATAGGCAAAGTTGAAACACCCTGCTTTGACCACACTGAGAGATTATACTTTAGAAATTTTTCAATGTTTTAATTTTATTCTTGTGTTTCATTTTGGCTTTGTTTTGTCGGTGGTGGCATCTTACCTCTCCCAATGTTGCTAGGGTGCATTTAGCTTGGGTCATGGTTGCTATTTTGGACTCTGTTCATTTGCACAATCATTTTTCAACAGAATGACTAGGAGGAAGAACTCTCAACATAGAAAAAAACCAGAGACAATGTCCTCTGATACAAAACTAATGGGCCTGTATAAAAGCAAGATGTCAGAGATAGAATTCAGGATAGCAATTATGAAGTTAATAGCTAGCATGGGGGGGTTGCATTAGTAACAGTATAAACTCTCTAAGGATAGACATGAGATCTAAGCAAGCCAAACTTAAAAATGACATGTATGTGATGCAGTCTAAACGGGATATTCTAACAGCCAGGGTAAATGAGACAGAAGAACAAATCAGTGACCTAGATCAATGGCAGCATTAAACATTCCAATATCAGTATTATTGGGATCCCTGATGGGGTGGAGAGAGAGAGAGAAAGAGGGCTAGAAAATATATTTCAACAAATCATAGCTAAGAACTTCCTTAATCTGGGGAAGGAAACAAGCATTTGTGTCTAAGAGGCAGAGAAAACCATTCCCAAAATAAATAAAAATAGATCAACACCCCGTCACTTAATAGTGAAGTTTGCAAATCTTAGAGCTAAGGGAGTCATCCTGAGAGCAGCTAGGAGGAAGAGAATTCTTACATATGGAGGGAGGAACATCAGAATAAAATCAGACCTATCCAAAGAGATGTAAAAAACCAGAAAGGGCTGGTACGACATATTCAGGGTACTAAAAAAGAATATGCAGCCAAGAATACATTATCCAACAAGGCTGTCATTCAGAACAGATGGAGAAATAAAGAGTTTTCAGGACAGACAGGAACTGAGAATATATGTGACCACCAAACTGGCCCTGCAAGAAATATTAAGGGGGATTCTGTAAGTGGAGAGAAGCCCCAAGAGTCAAATAGACCATAAAGAAACAGAAAACAAATAGAAACAGGGACTTTACAGGCAATAAAATGGCATTAAATTAATATCTTTCAATAGTTACTCTGAATGTAAATGGGATGAATGATTCTATGAAAAGACATAGGGTTTCAGATTGGATAAAGAAGCAGGACCCATCCATATCCTGTCTATAAGAGGCTCATTTTGAACCTAAAGACACCTCCAGATTGAAAATGAAGGAATGTAGAACAATTTACCATGCTAATGGACCTCAAAAGAAAGCTGGGGTACTAGTCCTTGTATCAGACAAATTAGATTCAAGCCAAAGACCATAGTAAGAGATAAAGGGAGATGCTATATCATACTTAAAGTGCCCATCTAACAAGAAGATATAACAATTGTAAATATTTATGCCCCAACATGGGAGCAGCCAATTATATAAACCAATTAATAAACAAAATAGAAAAACAAATGCATGATAACACATTAATAGTAGAAGACCTCAACACTCCACTCTAAGCAATAGACAGATCACCTAAGAAGATCAATAAAGAAATGAGAACTTTGAATGACACATTGGACCAGATAGACTTTATAGATATATACAGAACATTTCGCCCTAAAACAGCAGAATACTCATTCTTCACGAATGTACCCAGAATATTATCCAGAATAGACGATATATTGGGTCACAACTCATCTCTCAACAGATTACAAAAGATTGAGATTATTCCCTGAATGTTATCAGACCACAATGCTTTGAAACTGTAACTCTACCACAAGAAAAAATTTGGAAGGAATTCAAACACTTGGAAGTTAAAGAGCATTCTGCTAAAGAATGATTGGGTCAATCAGGAAATTAAAGAATAATTTAAACAATGCATGGAAACTAATGAGCATGAAAACACATCGGTCCAAAACCTATGGGATATTGCAAAGGCAGTCTTAGGGGGAAGTACATAGCCATCCAAGCCTCTCTCCAAAAATTAGAAAAATCCCAAACGCACAAGCTAAACTTACACCTAAAGGACCTGGAGAAAGAATAGTAAGTAAGACCTAAACACAGCAGGAAAAGAGGAATAATAAATATTAGAGCAGATATCAATGAACTAGAAATCAAAATGACAGAAGATCATATCAATGAAATAGAAGCTAGTTCTTTGTAGTAATTAACAAGGCTAATAAACTTCTGGCCAGACTTATCCAAAAGAAAAGGGAAAGGACCCAAATGAATAAAATCATGAATGAATGGGGGGAGACCACAACTAACACAAAAGATGGAAACAATTATTAGAAATTATTACCAACAAATATATGCCTAAAATTAAGCAATCTAGAAAAATGGATGCATTCCTGGAAACTCATACCAAGACTGAAACAAGAAGAAATAGACAACCTGACAGACCAATAACCAGCAAGGAAATTGAAGCAGTAATCAAAATCCTATCAAAAAAACAAGAGTCCAGGGGCGCCTGGGTAGCTCAGGGGTTTAAGGCCTCTGCCTTCAGCTCAGGTCACGGTCTCAGGGTCCTGGGATCGAGCCCTGCATCAGGCTCTCTGCTCAGTGGTGAACCTGTTTCCTCCTCTCTCTCTCTCTCTCTGCCTGCCTCTCTGACTACTTGTAATCTCTATCAAATAAATAAATAAAATCTTCAAAACAAAACAAAACAAAAACAAGAGTACAGAGACAGATATCTTCTCCAGAGGAATTCTACCAAGTGTTTAAAGAAGAAATACTAACTATTCTTCTGTAGTTTTTTTCAAAAAATAAAAATGGAAGGAAAACTTTCAAACTTGTTCTATGAGGCTAGCATTATCCTGATCCCAAGACCAGAGAAATACCCCATCAAAAAGGAAAATTACAGACCAATATTGCTGATGAAAATGGATGCCAAAATATTCAACAAGATCATAGCCAATAGGCTCCAACAGTACATTAAAAGGATTATTCACTATGACCAGGTGGGATTTATTCGTGGGATGCAAGTGTGGTTCAACATTTGGAAATCAATTGTCATAGATCACACTAACAAAAGAAAAGACAAGAACCATATGATCCTCTCAATTGATGCAGAAAAAACACTTGAAAAAATTCTGCATTCCTTCCTGATTAAAACAATGTAGGGACAGTGGGAACGTTTCTCAATTTCATCAAAACCATCTATGAAAAGCCCACATGAATATCATTCTCAATGGGGAAGAACTGAGAACTCTTCCCTTAAGGTTAGGAAAACAACAGGGATGCCCACTCTCACCACTTTTGTTGAGTATAGTACCGGAAGTCCTAACCTCAGTAATCAGACAACAAAAAGAAATAAAAGGCATTTAAATTAGCAAAGATGCATGCAAACTCTCTCTCTTCACAGATGACATGATACATTATGTGGAAAACATAAATGATTCCACCCCCAAATTACTAAAATTCATAAAGCAATACAGCAATGTGGCAGGATATAAAATCAATGCACAGCAATCAGTTGTATTTCTATATACTAACAATGACACAGAAGGAAGAGAAATTAAGGAATTGACTCCATTTACAAGGGCACCGAAACTATAAGATACCTAGGAGTAAGCCTAAGCAAAAGGTAGAGGATCTATTTTCTAGAAACTACAGAACACTTAAGAAAGTAATTGAGGAAGACAGAAAGAAATGGAAAATTTTGTCATGCTCATGGATTGGAAGAGCAAACATTGTTAAAATATCTATGCTTCCCAGAGCAATCTACACTTTCATTATAACTCTTATCAAAATGCCATCGACTTTTTTCACAGAGCTGGAACAAACAATCCTAAAATTTGTATGAAACCAGAAAATACCTTGAATTGTTAAGGTATTGTTGAATAAGAAAAGCAAAGATGGGGTTATCACAATGCCTGACTTCAAGCTCTATTACAAAGCTGTGATCATCAAGACAGCATAATAATGGCACAAAAACAAACTGCTGAATCAATCAAACAGGATAGAGATCCCAGAAATGGACCCTTGAATCTATGGCCAACTAATCTTTGACAAATCTGGAAAGAATATGTAATGGAAAAAAGACAGTTTCTTCAATTAATGGTGCTGGGAAAATAGAACAACTGTATACATAAGAACAAAACTCGACCATTCTCTTACACCATACACAAGGATAAACTCAAAATGGATGAAAGACATAAATGTGAGGCAGAATCCATCAAAATCCTAGAGGAGAACATAGGCAGTGGCCTCTTTGACATTGGCCACAGTGACATGTTTTAAGACATGTCTCTATAGGCAAGGGAAATGAAATTAAAAAAATGAACTCTTGGGACTTTATCAAGATAAAAAATCTTCTTCACAGCAAAGTAACAGTCAACAAAACTAAGAAGCAACCCATGGAATTGGAGAAGATATTTTTTAATGACATTACAGATAAAAGAATGGTATCCAAGATCTATAACGAACTTCTAAAACTCAAGACCCCAAAAAACAAATAATCCTGTTGAAAAATGGGCAGAAGGAAGAAACAGACACTTCTCCAAAGAAGACATACAAATGGTTAACAGATACATGAAAAAAATGTTCAACATCACTAGCCATCAGAGAAATACAAATCAAAACCACAATGTGATACCACCTTAGATTAGTTAGAATGGCAAAAATTAACAAGGCAGGAAACAATGAGTGTTGGCAAGGTTGTGGAGAAAGGGGAACACTCTTACACTGTTGGTGGGAATACAAGCTGGTACAGCCACTTTTGAAAACAATATGGAGTTTCCTTAAGACATTAAAATAGAGCTACCCTATGACCCAGCAATTGCAGTACTAGGTATTTACCCCAAAGATACCATGTAGGGAAAATAAAGGCACACATGCATCCCAAAGTTCATAGCAGCAAAGTCCATAATATCCAAACTGTAGAAGGAGCTGAGATGCCCTTCAACAGATGAATGGATAAAGAAAATGTGGTTCATGTACACAATGGAATATTACTCATCAACGAGAAAGAATGAATACCCACCATTTGCTTTGATATAGGTGGAACTGGAGGGGATTATATTAAGTAAAATAAGTCAATCAGAGAAAGACAATTATCATATGGTTTCACTCATATGTGGAATATAAGGAATAGTGTGGAGGACCGCACGGGAAGGGAGGGTAATGGGAACAAACCAGAGAGGGTGATAAATCATGAATGCCTCTGAACTTTGGGGGAAAAAATGAGGGTTACAGAATGGAGGGGGTTTGGGGGATGGGATAACCGGGTGACTGGTATTAAGGAGAGCACATGTGGTGATGAGCTGTGGGTGTTAATATGCAACTAATGAATCATTGAACACCACTAATAATATATTATATGTTGTTATATCAAAAACTAATGATATATTATATGCTGTTTTATTGAACATAAAAAAGAAGACAGAGAAGGAGGGAAACCATGAGACTCTTAATTATAAGGAACAAACAAGGCTGCTGGAGGGTAGGTGGGTGGGGTAATGTGGTAATTGGATGATGGATATTAAAGAGGGCACCTGGTGTAATGAGCCCTGGGTGTTTTATGCAAGTGGTAAATTACTAAATTCTACCCCTGAAATTAATAATACACTACATGTTAACTAAATTAATTTAAATTAAAAGAAAAAAAGAAAAGAAAATCTTAAACTTGGGATGCCTGTGTGGTTCTGTTGGATAAGTGTCTGGCTC
Source organism: Mustela nigripes (assembly GCF_022355385.1). NCBI lineage: Eukaryota > Metazoa > Chordata > Mammalia > Carnivora > Mustelidae > Mustela > Mustela nigripes. The sequence goes on along the minus strand of NC_081575.1, from coordinate 60,276,532 downwards.
TTGATTTCCAGTCAGGTCATGATCTCAGTCATGGGATCAAGCCACATGTAGGGTTCCATGTTCAGCAGGGAGTCTGCTTGGGATTCTCTTTCTTATCTCCCTCTGCCCCTCCTCCCACTCTCTCTCTCTCTCAAATAAAGAAATCTTTAAAAAACTCTTGAACTTAGTATTTGTTTTAGTATATATAAATAGGTATTTTTTTTGTATTTATATGGCGGCTTATAAATAGCAGAAACTTATTTCTCACACTTCTGAAGATTGAGAAGGCCAAGATCAAAGTGCCAGAAGATTCAGTGCCCAGTGAGAGCTTCCTGGTTTATAAATGGTCATCTTTTCACTGTGTCCCCTCATAGCCAAAGGCACTATGAATCTCTGTGGTGCCTCATTTAAAAAGGATGTAATCCCATTCATGAGTATTCCACCCTCATCCTCTATTCACCCCTACAAAGGGTCTAATTGACTCCTAATATCAACAACTTGGGAGTTATTATTTCACCATATGAATTTTGGGCTAACACAAACAGACCACAACATTCCACTTCTGGCTTTCCAAATTTGTATCCTTCTTTCATGGAAAATACATCCATTCTCTCCCTATAGTCCCTAAATTTCTAACTTATACCAGCCCCAACTCAAAAGTCCAAGTCTAAGGTCTGATCTAAATATCTAAATCAAGTATGAGTGACACTAAAAATATAACTCATCCTGAAGCAAACTATTCAAAACCTAAGAAATTAAACATATTATGTGCTTCCAAAATTCAATGATAGTATAAGCATAGGTTGAAAATTCAAATTCAAAAAAGGGAGAAATAAGAAAGAAAATGATAATAGTTCTCAATCAAGTCCAAAACCCAACAGAACAAACAACATAAAATCTTAAGTCCAGAAAATAATTTTATCTAACTCAATGCTCTACACTTCACGTCCACTGGGGTGGAGTTCCCACCTATGGACACACTGGGATGAGTGTCCTGAACTTCTAAAATATTGTTTATATACATCCTCATTGTATTGCTGGATACAGCCCATGCGACAGCTGTCATGGGCTGGAGTTGTGTTCCAGTGGCATGCTTGGTCTATGATTTTTTTGAAAAGCCCACCCTCAGATCTCCACTGAGCATTACTTTAGTTAGAACTCTCTGTGGTGATCTCACCATCATGGTAACCCTCCGCCTAGGTCATGTGTCCAACCCTCAGTAGCTCTATACTTAATATTATCCTCTTTTTAAAAAGAGTTTATTTATTTTTATTTAACAGAGAGAGATCACAAGTAGGCAGAGAGGTAGAGAGAGAGAGGAGGAAGCAGGCTCCCTGCTGAACAGAGACCTGATGCAGGGCTCAATCCCAGGACCCTGGGACCATGACCTGAGCCGAGGACAGAGGCTTTAACCCACTGAGTCACCCAGGTGCCCCTTAAAATTATCCGCTTTACAAACTTTTTCATTCATTTTGGTATGTAGAAGCTGAAATTTTTCCAAATTTTTAAGTTGTTTCCTTTTTGACTCAAATTTTATTTTTAATTTATTTCTTTCTTATATCTTACTATATGCATTCTAAAGAAGTCAGGTTGCTTCTTCAACATTTCGCTTGGAAATTTAACAAAAACAAACCCTGTAACAAGAGACAAAGAAGGGCAAAATATAATCATAAATGGGGTAATCCAACAAGAAGATCTAACTTTTGTAAAAATGTATACACCCAACAAGGGAGCACTCAAATAATACAACAATTAATAATAACACACCAAAAAGAATTAACTGATAATAAGTCAATGACAGGATGCCTTAACCCTCAGCTAAGAACAATGGATAGATCATCTAAGCATAAAATCAACAAAGAAACAATGACTTTGAATGACACACTGGACCAGATGGCCTTAATAGATACACTCAGAATATTCCACCCTAAAACAGCAGAATACACATTCTTTTCAAGTGCACATAGAACATCATCCAGACTTGCTTAACATGTTAGGTCACAAAGCAGGTTTCAAAAATACAAAAAGACTGAAATCATACCATGTATCTTTTCTGAACACAACACTATGAAACTAGAACTTAGCCACAAGAAATGAATCTGAAAAGATAAAAAATACATGCAGGTTGAACAACATGCTACTAAACAATGAAAGGGTCAACAAAGAAATCAAAGAAGAAATAAAAATACATGGAAACAAGTGAAAATGAAAATACAGTGGTCCAGGGATGACAAGATGGCAGGGAACTAGGAGGAGGTGCCATTTCAACCTGTACCCTAAAGTGAGCTGATTACCTACCAAGGAACTCTGATCACACATGAAATCAACCTGAGATAAAAGTTATACACTTTTGGGAATCTCAAGAGTGTCCCTGGGAAGGAGTCAAGATGGCGGAGAAGTAGCAGGCTGAGACTACTTCAGCTAGCAGGAGATCAGCTAGATAGCTTATTTAAAGATGGCAAACACCTGAAAATCCATCGGCAGATCGAAGAGAAGAAGAACAGCAATTCTGGAAACAGAAAAACAACCACTTTCTGAAAAGTAGGACCGGCGGAGAAGTGAATCCAAAGCGACAGGAAGATAGACCCCGGGGGGGAGGGGCCGGCTCCCGGCGGAGCAACGGCACACAAAATCAGGACTTTTAAAAGTCTGTTCCGCTGAGGGACATCGCTCCAGAGGCTAAACTGGGGCGAAGCCCACGCGGGGTCAGCGTGGCCTCAGGTCCCGCAGGGTCACAGAAGGATCGGGGGTGTCTGAGTGTCGCAGAGCTTGCGGGTATTGGAACGGGAAAGTTGGCTACAGAGACAGAGCCGACAGTAAGCTCACAGCTCGGTGTTACCTTGAACCGGTCGCAGGCTCGGTGAGCTCGGAGCGCGGCTGGAGGTAAGGCAGACGCCAGTAACTGGGCACTGTTCTCTGAGGGCGCACGAGGAGTGGGGTCCTGGGCTCTCGGCTCCTCCAGGCCAGAGACCAGGAGGCCGCCATTTGTATTCCCTGTCCTCAGGAACTCTACAGAAAGCACTCAGGGAACAAAAGCTCCTGAAAGCAAACCTGAGTGGATTACTCACCCCGGCCCCTGATAA
>NC_081575.1:60223979-60268470 GCF_022355385.1 Mustela nigripes | reverse complement strand
ACAACTGAACCAGGAAGAAATAGAAAACCTGAACAGACCCATAACCAGTAAGGAGATTGAAACAGTCATTAAAAATCTCCAAACAAACAAAAGCCCAGGGCCAGACGGCTTCCCGGGGGAATTCTACCAAACATTTAAAGAAGAACTAATTCCTATTCTCCTAAAATTCCACTTTCAAATTATTTTTCCCTACTGACATTTTATTACAAGCATTTAAGAGAAACTGGGCCACTCTTCCCACACTTTGCTTAGAAATTTCTGCAGTCAAATATCTGATTTCATTGCTCACAACTTGTATCCTCCACAAAACACAAGGACACAAACACAATTCAGCCAAGCTCTTTGTCACTTTGTAACAAGGATTATCTTTCCCTAGTCTCCAATAATATCTTCTTTTTCTTCACTGCAGCTGTCATTGGGCCATGCATAGTTCTACCAACATTTGTTCATGGTCATTTCGTATTATTGAAGAAGACTGAAGGTTTTTCTACAGCTCTCCTCCACTCCTTCTGAGCCCTCAAGAGAATCACCTTAAATAGTCCTTTCACAGTAGTGCAGTTTTTTTGTAGCATGTACCTCGAGATTCTTTAAGTCACGGTAGTTCCAAAGTTACTGCCATATTTTTAATGATTTGTTACAGCTGTACTCCTACTTATTGGTACCAATTTTGTTTTAATCTTTTCAAGCTGCTATAAAAAACAAATAATTCACAGCTACTTTGGCTGGGACAATAAATTTCTAGAGGGTGGGAAGACCAAGATCAAGGTGTTACCATGGCTGCAGTCTGATGAGGATCCTGGCTTAGACCTGGGGCCTTTTGCTGTGTTGTTATATTATGGAAGGGGAAAAAGATCTCTCTGAAGCCTCTTTTATGAAAGCACTAATCCCCTTTATGATGGCACTATTCTCATGATCTAATCACTTCCCAACGTTGCCACTTCCTGATAACATCATATTGGACATTAGGATCACAACATAAGAATTTGTAAGGGGCAGAAACTTTCAGATCATAACACCCTTCAATTTTTATTATAGCTCTAAATATTTATCTCTAAATACAAAAATTTAATCAAATAAATGTATTCCTGAAATTATGAAATTTTAAACATCTTTGATTTGTGTATTCTCATAGTCATTTTACTCTAAAAGCTCTTTAAATAAGATGCTATACTAGTGAGTTTAAAATCAATGAATTCAAAATTAACATATGAAACAAATGTGTAACACAGAATTTAGTAAACATTTTGATAACTCAAACTATTTTTTTCCATTTTCTGTTTGGATATTTTGTTTCTAAAAGCTATTTTTTCCTAGCTTTATTGAGAAATAATTGACATATATTACTGTATAACTTTAAGGTGTACGTCATGTATTAACTTCAAATTCACTCATCAATGAAAACAAATTATCCTGCCTATAATTGTGCCTTGTCACACAAATAATTGGAAACATTTTAAAAATTGAATGCTGAGTGTTAATAGAATACTAATTTTCTTTATTCACATTTAATATATGTGTTGATAGCATTTATCTCATGGAAAATCTGTTGTCTTCAGAGTACTTTTATATTTTAGTAAGATTAACTTTTATCTTCATTTCTTTTCCATTTGTCTCTTGCATAACAATTTATGAAGTGTTGAAGCAAATGGTGTAAAAAGGCAAAATAATGCACATTAAGATAAAATGAATTTACATGTCAAAGTATGTTTTAAAGAAAATATTACATGAGTGTTTCAACGCAAATGATGTACTCTAAGATCAAACATCCAAAAACTTAAATAAAAAACACAAATCTGTATGCAGTTACTCCAAAAAAAAGAGGAAAAGCTAAGTAGTAATGTAATAAAATATTTTCAGGATGTATTTTCTGAAAATGGCAAAATGCTGACGACAGAAATGACAGACAACAGAAATTAAAGAAGGTAAATGGAGAGGCACATCATATCCAATCATATAGACTGGAAGACTCAACATGGTAAAAATGTCACTTATCCCCAAACTGATCTATAAATTTCACATAATGCCTTTTAAAATATCAGCAAGATTTTGAAAGGTTTTGAGAAGCCTATTTTAAAATTTATACAGAAAGGTAAAGGGATTAGAATAGCTAAAACAATTTTGAAAAGTAAGATGAAGTGGGAACAATCAGCCTATCTGAGGTTAAGAAGTTTTATGTAGCTACAGTAATCAATACCGTGTGATATTAGCAGAGGGTAGATGTATTGATCAAAGGGACAAAATAAAGAACCCATGACAAGAATTAAAATATGGCTGGATAACTCTTTCACACAATTTAATGGAAGAAGAATAGTCTTTAAGAAATGGTGCCAGAACAATTGAACATCCAAAGGCCAAAAAGTGAACCTTGGCTTAAATTTCACATCTTGTACAAAAATTTACCTAAAATGATCACACACTTAATTATAAAATGTAAAACTATAAAACTTTTTAGAAAAAATATTGAAGACATTCTTCAGCATCTAGGGCTGTCAGAAGTTCTTGGACCTGACATCAAATGCATGATCCATAAAAGGTAAAATTGATAAGTTGGACTTCATCAAAGATTATACTTTTGCTCTGTGGAAGATTCTGTCACTAGGCTGAGAAGATAAGCTGCAGTTTGGGAGAAAATATTTGCAAACCATATATCCATAAAAGTCCTGTATCCAGAATATATAAAGAGTTGTATAAAGATTCAAATGTTAAAAAAAACTAATTAGAAATGGTTAAGACATAAAACTAATTAGAATGGTTAAGAAATGGTTAAGACATGAAGACATCTCATCAAAGGACATACACAGATGGCAAATAAGCATATGTAGACCTTCAGTATCATGAGCCAGAAAAGAAATGTAAAAAAAATATGGTGGAATCATGGGTCCATGATGGTGGTATAGGAAAACTGTGAAATCACCTCCTGTCATGGACAAGCCAAATCTGTATCTTCATATAGAGCAATTCCTCCCAAAGAACTGAGGGTCAACTGAAAATCTTCTGTACAACAAATGATGGAGGGATTATATAAATGGTAAGAGAGAGAGAAACATGGTAATAACAGGAAGCCCACTCTTGACTCAGCAACCCTCAGTAGGGAGCGATGTTAGTAAGGAGCCTGCACACAGACTTGTCCAACATGGAGCTCAGTGAAAAAAGATTGGCTTAAAGGGCAACTTGACTAAAAGTAAAGGAAGTTCACTTGCTAACACTTGAGCGTTCTCCAAATGGGCAAAACTACTGGAACTCTCTCTGGAGTTAGAGGTGCTGGTGAGCATCATTTTTTATTTTTCCTCTACACCTTGATAGTGTGTACCAGGAGCAGGGTTTTGGTGATACCTGGTTTTCTAAGGCTGATCCAGCAAGCTTCAGGCCCCTGGCCCACACCAGATCCAGCCATGTCCCCAAGGAGGTCCTGCCATGGAATGCCCTCAGACCCCCAGCCAAAGTCTGCTCCTCATCTAGCTATCCCACCAAAGGCAGCCCTGCCATAGTGTGATTAATGACCCCCAATGGCTTAGGTATGATTAAACTGCCCTGTAAAGGGAGCTTTGGTACAGCATGTCTCAGAATGCCCCAGCCCATGACTGTTACACCTCCAGCCATCCTGCCAAAGTGACCCTGGCACAACATGCCCCCAGAATCACTGGTCTTTGGCTTGTTCACCTCAGGCCATTCTGGTAAGGTGACTCTGGCATGGGCTACTCCACAACCCTTTGGCCCATGTCTGTTGTAGCTCTAGCCATACTACCAAAGAGGCTCAAGCACAGTGTGCCTAGTATTCCCTATCCCATGCCCTTTCCAGCTCAAACTGTCCAATCAAGGCAGCCCCAATGTGGTGCTCCCTGAGACTCCCCCTACTGATGCCCACTCCAGCTCCAGCCAGCCTGTCACAGCTGTCAGATACACACAGGGTAACAGTGAATGGTCCTATAGAAGGCCATTCCTGAAAGACCTCGAATAGTAGCTGTTTCATCTAATTTATTTATTTAATAAAAACAAACATAGAAAGTAAAACAAAATGGAGATACAGAGAAATATGTTCCAAACAAGCCAACAAACAAAAAGATAAAACCCTAGGAAACAGAAACTAACAAAACAGATTTAAGTAATTTATTTAATAAAGACTTCAAAGTTGGAAGACAGAATAATAAAAACCACCCAATCAGAACAGAAAAAAGGGGGGAAATGGATTAAAAGAGTGAGTATAGTTTAAGAACTGTCTGGACAACATCTGGCATACTAACATTTGCATCATAGGAGACCCAGAAAGGTAAGAGCCAGAGAGAGGGCTACAAAACTTATTTGAAGGAATAATGGCTGAAAATTGCCTTAAGTTGGAAAAGGAAACAGGCATTCAGGTCCAAGAATCACAGAGAGTCCCAAACAAGATGAAACCAAAGAGAGCCACACCAAGACACAATATAATTAAAATAGAAAAATTAAAGAAGGAATCTTAAAAACACCAAGAGAAAAACAGATAGTCAGCTATTAGGGAAACCTGATAAGACTATTCATTTATTTTTCATAAAAAACTTTACAGGTCTTGAAGGGAGTTGGAGAATATACTTAAAGTATTGAAAGGAAAAAAAAAGTATTGAAAGGAAAAAAACTTAAAACCAGTAATACTCTACACAGCAAGATTATCATTCACAACTGAAAGAGAGATGGTTTCACAAACTATTTTAAAGATCATCACCACTAAACTGGCTCCCACTTTTAAATAGAAATGAAAGGACATAACTAGAAATAAGAAAATATGAAAGAAAAAATCTCAATGATAATGATAAATACATAGTAAAAGCAGCAGATCTGTCACTCAAAAAGCTAGTATGAAGGTTGAAGACAAAAATAGTAAAGGGGGGGCGCCTGGGTGGCTCAGTGGGTTAAAGCCGCTGCCTTCGGCTCGGGTCATGATCCCAGGGTCCTGGGATCGAGCCCCACGTCGGGCTCTCTGCTCAGCGGGGAGCCTGCTTCTTCCTCTCTCTCTGCCTGCCTCTCTGCCTACTTGTGATCTCTGTCTGTCAAATAAACGAATAAAATCTTTAAAAAAATAGTAAAGGGAATCATCACTACAATAATAAGTTAAGGGATACACAAAAGTAGAAGGTGAAAAACAAGACTTCAAAAACATAAGACATGGAGAAAAGCAGAAATGTAGATATTTGGAATTTGTTCAATATAATGACAACAGCAAATGTTTACAAGAATGTGGAGAAACTACCTTATCCATACTTTGCTGGTTAAAATGTAAAATTGTATACCACTCTGGAAAATGTTTGGAAGTTTCTTAAAAAACTAAACATGCTGCTTGGGTGTGTAGATTTCAGGAGTTTTGGGTCATTATTACTTCAACTGTCTTTTCTATCCCTTCCTCTCTGTCCACTCCCTTGGAGAGTCCCATTATTCCTATGTTGAGAATCTTGACTGCATTCCACAGGTATCAGAGACTCTGTTCTTCTGTCTTCATTTTTTCCTCCTTCTGTCTCTCAGACTGGATAATCTCAATTAATTCTCTCCAAGTTCATTTATTCTTTCTTCTGTCTGCTCAGATCTACCATTGAGCTCTCTAGTGAATTTTTCAGATTGGTTATTATACTTCTGAAATGCAGCATTTCTATTTGATTTTTAAAAATTTATTGAAGTGGTGGGGGGGGTGGGAGGTTGGGGTACCAGGTGGTGGGTATTATAGAAGGCACGGATTGCACGGAGCACTGGGTGTGGTGAAAAAATAATGAATACTGTTATGCTGAAAATAAATAAATTAATAAAAAATTATTTCTAAAAAAAAACCTAAACACGCAATCACCATAAAACCCAACAATTATACTCTTGAACATTTGTCCCAGAGGAATAAAAATCCATGTTCATACAAAAAATATATGAATATTTATAGCAGATTTATTCATAATATACAAAAGCTGAAAATAACCAAGATGTCCCTTTGTGGGTCAATTCATACCATGTAATACTACTTAGCAATAAAAAGGAACAAACTATTGACATAGGGAACATATTGGATAAATCTACGTAAAATTATGCTGAGTGAAAAAGTTCAACTTCAAAGGTTTCATACTATGTAATTTTATTTCTACAATATTTTTGAAAAATTTGACAAAATTATAGAAATGGTGAACATATTAGAGATTGTCAGTAGTAAGGATAAGGTATGGGTAGGAAGGAAGTGGGTGCAACTATAAAAGGGCAACATGAGAAAGCCATGTGGAGATGGAAATATTCTGTATACGGGTTTTATATATATATATCAGTATCCTGGGTATTGCATTGTACTATCATTTCCAAGATCTTACCATTGAGAAATTAGCTGCATCAGTTTCCTTTTGCTGCTACAATAAATTACTACAAATTTAGAGGCTTAAACAACAAAATTAAGTCTGTTTCAATTTTTTTTAAGTCTGTTTAAATTTTGAAGGCAAGAAGTCCAAAATGAGTCTTAAGAGACAAATCAAGATGTTGACATAACTGATTCTGGAGGCTCTTCCTTCAGGAAGGATTTATCATTGCCCTTATCAGCTTCTAGAGGCCACCTCTGCTCCTTGGATTGTCTTCCATCTTCAAAGTGTATCATTCCATTTTTGCTTTCATCATCACATCACCTTCTCATCTATAGTCACATCTTCCTCCACCTATTTCCTGTAAGAATAATTATAATTATATTTAGACCTCATAAGAATAATACAGGATAATTACCCTAAGAATAATACATTGCCCTGTAAGAATAATGCAGGATAATTACCACAAGAATAATACAGGATAATCTTGAGATCCTTAAGCTAAGACATCTGCCAAGTCCATTTTTGCCATATAACTAACATTTACAGGCTCCAGGGATTAGATTCTGCATATATTTAAGAGCGATTATTTAACCTACTGCTGTGTACGTTGTACGAAGAATTTCTATGTATAAATTTTTACAACCATATGTGAATCTGCATTAATCTCAAAATGAAAACATTAATTAAAAGTACATTGGAGAATGGATTAGAAAAATGTGGTCCATATACACTATGGAGTATTATGCCTCCATCAGAAAGGATGAATACCCAACTTTTGTAGCAACATGGACGGGACTGGAAGAGATTATGCTGAGTGAAATAAGTCAAGCAGAGAGAGTCAATTATCATATGGTTTCACTTATTTGTGGAGCATAACAAATAGCATGGAGGACATGGGGAGTTAGAGAGGAGAAGGGAGTTGGGGTAAATTGGAAGGAGAGGTGTATCATGAGAGACTATGGACTCTGAAAAACAATCTGAGGGGTTTGAAATGGTGGGGGGGTGGGAGGTTGGGGTACCAGGTGGTGGGTATTATAGAGGGCATGGATTGTAGGGAGCACTGGGTGTGGTGCAAAAATAATGAATACTGTTATGCTGAAAATAAATAAATAAATAAATAAATAAATAAATAATCATATTTAAAATAAAGAAAATCTAAAAAAAAGTACATTGGAGATAATTTAATCCAGCGTTTTTTTAATAACCACTTTTTTCATACTCTTTTTTTTCTTTGAATCAGTAGTAATGGCTACATTTGCATTTTTATATTAATAATTTGTGTCCTCTCTTTTAATTTATTAAACTTGTTATTTTAATTCCAGTATAGTTAACATATAGTGTTATATTACTTTCAGGTATACAACAAAGTGACTCAACAATTCTTTTTTTTTTTTTGTAATTTTTATTTAGGTTTTAGTTAATTAACATACAGTGCAATATTGGTTTTGGGAGTAGAATTCATTGGTTCATTATTTTTATACTAAACCCAGTGTTCATCACCCATCTAGCCCATCCTCAACCCATCTCCCTTCATCAACCCTCAGATTGTTCTCTATCATTAAGAGTCACTTATGGCTTATTTACCTCACTCCATTTTTTCTTCTCCCCCATCTCATGTATTTATCTACTTTCTTTCTTAAATGCCACATATGAGTGAGATAATATGGTATTTATCTTTCTCTGATTGATTTATTTCACTTTGTATAATACTCTCTATGTAGATCTATGTTGTTGTAACTGGAAAGATTTCATTCCCTTTTTATGGCTAAGTAATACTTCTGTGTGTGTGTGTGTGTGTGTCTTTGTGTGTGTATGTGAGCACGTGCATGTGCGTGACATATTCTTTATCCATTCATCAGTCAATGGACATTTGGGCTCTTTCAATAATTTGGCTATTGTAGATAATGCTTCTATAAACATTGGGGTGCATGTGTCCCTTCTGATCTGCATTTTTGTATCCTTTGTGTAAATACCTAGCGGTGCATTTTTATGTGCTAGATTGTAGGCTAGTTCTACTTTTAACTTTTTTTTATTTTGTTGTTTTTATTTTTTATTTATTTTCAGCATAACAGTATTCATTATTTTTGCACCACATCCAGTGCTCCATGCAATCCGTGCCCTCTATAATACCCACCACCTGGTACCCCAACCTCCCACCCCCCACCCCTTCAAACCCCTCAGATTGTTTTTCAGAGTCCATAGTCTCTCATGGTTCACCTCCCCTTCCAATTTCCCCCAACTCCCTTCTCCTCTCTATTTTTAACTTTTTGAGAAACCTCCAAACTGTTCTCCAGAGTGGCTTTACCAGATTACATTCCCACCAACACTGCAAGAATGATCCTTTTTATCTGCTTCCTGATCAACACCTGTTGTTTCTTCTGTTTTTTACTTTAGCCATTCTGACAGGTGTGAAGTGATATCTCATTGTAGTTTTGATTTGTATTTCCCTGAAGATGAGTGATGTTGTATATCTTTTCATGCGTCTGTTAGCCATCTGGATGTCTTCTTTGGAAATGTGTTAGCTCATGTCTTCTGCCCATTCTTTAACTTGATTATTCATTTTTTGAGTTTGGTAAGTTCTTTACAGATTTTGGATACTAACCCTTTATCAGATATGTCATTTGTAAATATCTTCCCCTTTTCTGTAGGCTGCCTTTTAGTTTTGTTGATTCTTTCCTTCACTGTATAGAAGCTTTTAATCTTGATGAAATTCCAGTAGTTCATTCTTGTTTTTGTTCCCCTTGCCTCTGGTGATGTGTATAGTAAGAAGTTGTTACGGCTGAGGTCAAAAAAGTTTCTGCTTGTGCTCTCCTCTAGAATTTTGTTGGTTGCTTGTCTCACATTTAGGTTTTTCATACATTTTGAATTTAATTTTGTGCACAGCGTAAGATAGTGTTCCAGTTTCATTCTTCTGCATGTTGCAGTTACTCAACAATTTTATATATTACTCAGTGTTCATCAAGATAAGTGAGCTTTTTAGTATTCATCAACTATTTCAAGAATCCCCCCACCCACCTCCTTTCTGGCAACCATTGGTTTCTTCTGTACAGTTAAGAGTCTGATAAGTGGTTTATTGCTTTCTTTTTTTCCTATGTTCCTTTTTTTGTTTGTTTGTTTTTTCTTAAATTCCATGTATGAGTGAAATCATATGGTATTTGTCTTTCTCTGATATTCTTATTTTATTATATTCTCTAGCCACATCAATATTGTTGCAAATTACAAGATTTAATTCTTTTTATGACTAAATAAATTTGGATAGTAACTATTTATCAGATGTGTCATTTGCAAATATCTTCTTCCATTCTGTGAGTTGTCTTTTGTTTTCGTTGATTATTTCCTTCACTGTGCAGAAGCCTTTTATTTTGATGTAGTCTCATTAGTTTAGTTTTGCTTTTCTTTCTTTTGCCTCAAGGGACATATCTAGAAAAATGTTGCTATAGCCAGTGTCAGAACATTACTGACTATACTGTCTTCTAGGATGTTTATGGTTTCTGGTTTCACACTTAGATCTTTGATCCATTCAGAGTTTATTTTCATGTATGGTGTCAGTAAGTGGTCCAGTTTCTTTCTTTTGCATGTAGCTGTTCACTTTTCCCAGCACCGTCTTTTTGCCATCACATACTCTTGTCTTTTCTGTCAAAATTTAATTGACCATATAATTATGGGTTTATTTCTCGGTTTTCACTTCTGTTCCATTCATCTGTATGTCTATTTTTATGCCAGTACCATACTGTTTTGATTACTACAGATTTGCAGTGTAACTTGAAGTTTGGAATTTCGTTATCTTCAGTTTTGTTTTACGTTTTCAAGATCTATTTTACTTTTTGAAGTCTTTTATGGTTCCATGCAAACTTTAAGACTATTCCATCCAGTTCTGTAAAAATTTTGTTGGTATTTTGATAGGGATTGCATTAATGTGAAGATTGCTTTGGGTAGTATAGATATTTTAACAGTATTTGTTCTCCCAATCCATGAGCAAGGAATATTTTTTCCATTTCTTTGTGTTGTGTATAATTTCTTTTTCAGTCTTTCTTAGCTTTCAGAGTACAGGTCTTTCACCTCTTTGATTAAGTTTATTCCCAGGGATTTATTTTTGGTATAATTTTCAGTGGGATTGCTTTCTTAATTTTTGTTTATGCTACCTTATCATTAGTGTATAAAAATGCATTTGCCAGGAACCTGGATGGCTTAATCAGTGAAACGTTTGCCTTTGGCTTAGGCCATGATCCCAGCGTCCTGGAATTGAGCCCCATGTTGGTCTCACTGCACAGCAGGGAGTCTGCTTCTTCCTCCTCTCTGCCCTACCTCTTTTATGCTTTCTCTCTCTCAGATAAATAAATAAAATCTTTTTAAAAATTTAAACAAATGCATTTGCCTGCATTGATTTTGTATCCTGAAACCTTACTGGATTTATTTATTAGTTCTAGTAGATTGTGTGTGTGTGTGTGTGTGTGTGTGTGTAATCTTTAGGTTTTTCTATGTGTAATATTATATAATCTGGGAATAGGGAAAGCTTCACATCTTCCTTACTAATCTGGATGTCTTTTGTATCTTCCTCCTATCTGACTGCTGTGGCTAGGAATTCCAGTACTATTTTGAATAAGTGGTGAGAGTGAACATCCTTGTCTTTTTCCTGACCTTAGTAGGGAAGCTCTCAGTTTTTACCCATTGAGTATAATGTTTACAATGGATTTTCATATAAGGTTTTTATTATGTTGGGGTATGTTCCTTCTAAACCTTGGTAGAGGGTTTCTAACATGAATGGATGTTGTAGTCTGTCAAATGCGTTTTTTGCATCTAATGGTTTTTACCATTTCTCTTGTTGAAGTAAAGTATCACATTGATTTATTTGCAAATGTTGGACCACCCTTGCATCCGAGAAATAAATCCCATTTTATTGTAATGTATGATTTATTTAATGTGTTGTTGGAGTCCTTTTGCAAGTCTTTTGTCAAGGATTTTTGCATCTATGTTCATCAGACATATTAGTGTATAGTTCTCTCTCTCTCTCTCTTCTTTGTGGAGTCAATCTGGTTTGGTATCAGTGTGATACTGTCTTAATAGAATGGATTTGAAAATTTTCCTTCCTCTTCAATTATTTTTTGGAATAGTTTTAGAAGAATAGGTATTAACCGTTCAGTAATATTTGGTAGAATTCAACTGTGAAGCCATTTGGTCTTGGACTTCGTTTGTTGGGATTTATTTTTATTTGATTTGCTGGAAATCAGTCTATTCAAATTTTCTGTCTTTCCTTTTTCCATTATTATAGGTTATATGTTTCTTTTTTATTTAAATTCAATTAATTAGGGGCGCCTGGGTGGCTCAGTGGGTTAAGCCGCTGCCTTCGGCTCAGGTCATGATCTCAGGATCCTGGGATTGAGTCCCGCATCGGGCTCTCTGCTCAGCAGGGAGCCTGCTTCCCTCTCTCTCTCTCTCTACCTGCCTCTCCATCTACTTGTGATCTCTCTCTGTCAAATAAATAAATAAAATCTTTAAAAAAATTCAATTAATTAACATATAATGTGTTATTAGTTTCAGAGGTACAGTTCAGCGATCCGTCAGTCTTATATAACACCCAGTGCTCATTACATCAAGTGCCCTCCTTAATGTCCATTACCCAGTTAACCCATCCCCCCACCCACCTCCCCTCCAGCAACCCTCAGTTTGTTTCCTATGATTAAGAGTCCTTTATGGTTTGTCTCCCTCTCTAATTTTATCTAGTTTTATTTTTCCCTCTCTTCCCCTATGATCCTCTATGCTCTTTCTTATATTCCATATACGAATGACACTATATGACAATTATCTTTCTCTGACTGACTTATTTCACTCAGCATAATACCCTCTAGTTCCATCCATGTCATCGCAAATGCCAAGATTTCATTTTTTGATGGCTGAGTAGTATTCTATTATATATATATGTATATATACATATATATATTGTCACATATTTACCCATTCCTATGTTAATAGACATCTGAACGATGAACATATGGACTCTTTCCATAGTTTAGCTATTGTGGATTTTGTGGTTATAAACATTGGGGTGCAGTTGCCCCTTCATACCACTACATTTGTATCACTGGGATAAATACTCAGTAGTGCAATTGCCAGGTCCTGGGTAGCTTTATTATCACATTTTAAAAAAGATTTTATTTATTTATTTGACAGAGAGAGAGAGAAATCACAAGTAGGCAGAGAAGCAGGCAGAGAGAGAGGGGAAGCAGGCTCCCTGCTGAGCAGAGAGCCCAGTACAGAGCTGGATCCCAGGACCCTGAGACCATGAACTGAACTGAAGGCAGAAGCTTAACCCACTGAGCCACCCAGGAGCCCCTATTATCAAATTTTGAGAAAGCTCCACACTGTTTTCCGAAGTGGCTGCACCAATTTGTATTCGCACCACAAGTGTAACAGGGCTCCCCTTTCTCCACATACTCACCACCATCTTTCATTCCTGACTTGTTAATTTCAGTCATTCTGACTTGTGTGAGGTGATATCTCATGGCAGTTTTGCTCTGTATTTCCCTGATGCTGAGTGATATTGTGCATTTTTTCATGTGTCTGTTAGCCATTTATTTCTTCTTTGGACAAGTGTCTGTTCATGTTTTCTGCCCACTTCCTGATTGGAATTTTGTTTTCTGGGTATTGGTTTTGATAAGTTCTTTATAGATTTTGGATACTAGCCCTTTAACTGATAAGACATTTACAAATATATACTCCCATTTTGTTAGCTGTCTTTTGGTTTTGCCGACTGTTTTCTTTGCCGTGCAAAAGAAAATGTCAATGCTACCTAGAGCAATCTATGCATTCAACACAATCCTTATCAAAATACCATCAACTTTTTTTCAGAGCCAGAACAAATAATCCTAAAATTTGTATGGAACCAGGAAAGACCCTGAATAACCAGATTTGGTTTTCTTCTTCTTCAAGAAGAAGAAGAAATGGCATCTCATTTCTGGACTTTAAACTCTATTACAAAGCTATAATCATCAATATAGTATGGTCCTAGCACAGAAGTTGACACATAGATCAATGGAACAGAATAGGAAACCCAGAAAAGGTCTCTCAACTCTATGTTCAACTTATATTTAACAAAGCTGGAAGGAATAACCAATGGAAAAAAGACTATCTCTTCAACAAATTGTATTGAGAAAATTGGACAGCCACATGCAGAGGAATGAAACGACTACTTCCTTACACCAAACACAAAAATAGACTCAAAATGGAAGAAAGACCCAAATGTGAGACAGAAAAACATTCAAACTCTAGAGGAGAACACATTCAGTAATCTCTTTGACCTCAGTCACAGCAACTTTTACTAGACACGTGCCCTGAAGCAAGGGAAAAAAAAAGAAAAAAATCACTGCTGGAACTTCATCAAAATAAAGAGCTTCTCACAGTGAAGGAAACAATCAACAAAACTAAAAAAACAACCTTCAGAATGGTAGAAAATATTTGCAAATGACATATGTGATACAGGGTTAGTATTGAACTCAACATCCAAAAAATAAATAATCAAGTTAAGAAACAGGTAGAAGACATCAACAGACATTTTTTTCCCAAAGAAGACATACAGATGGCTAACAGACACATAAAAAGATGCTCAACATCACTCATCATCAGAGAAATACAAATTAAAACCACAATAAGATATCACCTCACCCCTCTGAGAATGGCCAAGTTTAACAACATAGGAAACAACATGTTTGTGAGGATGGGGAGAAAGGGAAACTCTCTTATATTGTTGGTGGGGATGCAAACTGGTGCAGTCACTCTGGAAAGTAGCATGGAAGTCCCTCAAAAAGTTAAAAATAAAACTACCCTACAACCCAGCAATCCACTACTAGGTATTTACCCAAAGGATACAAAATACTGATTCAATAGGGCACATCATGATGTTTATGCCAGCATTATCAAAATAGCCAAATTATTGAAAAAGCCTGAATGTGTCCATCAACTGATGAAAGGATAAAGAAGTTTCAGGAGACATAGATAGATTATAGATATAGATATAAATACAGATATAGATATATGAGATAGATAGATAAATAGATAGACAATAGATAGATAGATAGTCCTCAGCCATCAAAAACAATTAAATCTTGCCAATTGCTCTGATATGGTTAGAGCTAGAAGGTATTATGCTAAGGAAAACCAGTCAGTCACAAAAAGACAAACACTATGTGATTTCACTCGTATTTGGAATTGAAGAAACAAAACTGTTGAACAGATGAGAGAGAAAGGAAAAAAGAGAGAGGGAAAGCAGAAAACAGAGTCTTAACTATGGAGAAGAAACTTGACTTGTTGGATGGGAGGTGGTTAGGGGAATGAGCTAAATGAGTAGTGGGTAATAAGGAGGGCATTTTTTGTGTGTGATGAACACTGGGTGTTGTGTATAAGTGATGCATCACTAAATTCCATACCTGAAACTATTAGAGTATATGTTAACTAGCTACAATTTAAGTAAAAACTTGAAACAAAACAAAAACAAATGTTAATCTCATTTATAAATAGCTTCACAGATATACCCAGAGTAATGCTTAACCAAATATCTGAGCATCCTTTAGCCCAGTTAAGTTGACACATAAATTTAATTATTGCATCACTATTCTCAAAAACTTAAGAGGCTGGGCCTTAGTCATGCCCTGGAAAGAGCTGCTGAATACCTTATTATCTCCCATTAAGGAGATTTAATTTTTTTGTTTTGTTTTCCTTTGTTTTGTATTTTTTTCTATGTAAGAAAAAGAAAAAGAAGATGTGTTACATATAGAAAGTGGAATATTATCCAACCATAAGGAAGAATGACGTCTTGCCATTTGCAATGACATGAATGGAGCTAAAGAGTATTATGTTAAGTGAAATAAGTCAGAGAAATAAAAATACCATGTAATTTTACTGCTATGTTGAATTTGGAAAACAAAATAAATGAGCAAAGGGAAAAAAGAGAGAGAGAGAGAAACCAAGAAACAGACTCAACTGTAGAGAACAAACTGACTGTTTACAGAAAGAAAGTCGGTTGCAGGTGGGTTAAATAATAGGTGATGGGGATTATGGATGCACTTGTGATGAGCACAGTGTGTTGTTTGGAAGTAATGAATCACTATTTTGTAGACCTGAAACTAACATTGCATTGCATGTTAACTAACTAGAATTAAAATTAAAACTTTAAAAAATAAACTGAATAAGAATATCATAATAAAAAGAAAATCATAAAGAAAAAATATACATCTATAGTACTGCACATATTTATTGAAAAAAAGTCCACCAATAAGTGGACTCATGTAGTTTAAACCCATGCTGTTCAAGGGCCAGCTGTATTCATGTGGGTCTATTTTGGGGTTCTCCATTCTGTTCCATTTATCTATTTTTTTTTTCACCAATACCACACTGTCTTGACAACTTTAGCTTTATAGTTATTCTTGAAGTTTGGTAGCATCAATTTTTTTAAACACTGCTCTTCTCTTTCAATATTATATTAGCAATGCTGCATCTTTTCCCTTAATGTATACACTTCAGAATCAGTTTTTAAATATTTAGAAAATAACTTGCTGGAGTTTTTAGTAGATTTCCATTAATTCTACAGATAAGTTGAGAAGAACTGACATCTTGACAATATTGAGTGTTTCTATCCATGGATATGGTATACCTCTCCTTCATTTAGTTCTTTGATTTTCTTCAAAGTTTTATAGTTTTCCTCAAGTAAATCTTGCATATATTTTGGTAGATTAAAACATAATTATTTTATTTTTGTGGGTGCTAATGTAAATTATATTGTGCTTTTAATCTCAAATTCTACTTCTTGGAAAGTTTTCTATGTATTTATTTGCTAGAATTGGCAATCTTACTATTTAGATTTACTCTTTGTGAGCAAATTTCAGTATTTGTTACTTAGGAATTTGTTTAACTATAAGTAACAGAAAGCACAATTGATGATTGGAATTTATTAAACAAATAGGAAATTATTTTTCTCATGTAACAATAAATTTGGAGCTAGACAGATGCTGGTATTTGTTCAGCAGCTCAAAAATATCTTAGGTAGTATCTCTGTGACTCTCTTGTCCTTTTCTTCATGATAGCAATATGGCTGCCATAGTGTTAGACATTACATCCACCTTTAAGAAAGGAAAAAGAAAAGGAGGAAGAAGTGATACTTTCTATTTGTGTCTTTATTATCAGGAAGGTAAAACACATCAAAGGGCCTTCAGCAGATTTATTTTATCATAGCCAAAATTCAGTACATGGATATCCTTACTTGCAAGAAAATCTGTGAACATAATCATTTAGCTTTTCTATCTTCTATATTAGAAGTGGACAAAGGGGAAAGGAATTAAGAAGGAAAATTAGATTACCTATATGACAGTATCTTCCATACAGTAATTCTATATTCTCCCCAATGATCTCTTTCATGAAGATGTTTAGCTTAATATATAGGAAATATCTTTATACCACCTAAAGCACACTGTTCTAATGGAAATGTAAATTAATCAGGTTAATTAATTAACTAATATGTTATGTTAGTCACCATACCGTACATCATTAGTTTTTGATGTAGTGTTCCATGATTAGCTGTTTGTGTATAACATCCAGTGCTCCATGCAATATGTGCCCTCCTTAATACCCATCACATGCCTGATCCATCTCCCACTCCCTCCCCTCTAAAACCCTCAGTTTGTTTCTTGGAGTCCATAGTCTCTCATGGTTATTCTCCCCTTCTGATTCCTCCCCTTCGTTTTCCTCTTCCCTCTCCTAATTCCTCCATGCTATTCTTTATGTTCCACAGATAAGTGAAATCATATGGCAACTGTCTTTCTCTGTTTGACTTATTCCACTTAACATAATCTCCTTCAGTTCCATGCATGTTGATGCAAATATTGGGTATTCATCATTTCTGATGGTTGAGGAATATTCCATTGTATATATGGACCACATCTTCTTTATCCATTCATCTGTTTAAGGACTTCTCAACTGCTTCCACAGTTTGGTGATTGTGGCCATTGCTGCTATGAACACTGGGGTGCATGCAGCTCTTCTTTTCACTACATCTGTATCTTTGGGTTAAATACCCAGTAGTGCAATTGCTGGGTCGTAGGGTAGCTCTATTTTTAAGTGTAAGAGGGTTCCCCTTTCTCCACATACTTACCAACATTTGTTTCCTGACTTGTTAATTTTTGCTATTCTCATTGTACTTTTGAATTGTATTTCCTTGATCGCTAATAATATTGAACATTTTCATCCGTCTGTTAGCCATTGGTATGTCTTCTTCAGAGAAGTGTCTGTTCATGTCTTCTGCTCATTTCTTGACTGGATTATTTGTTTTTTGGGTGTTGAATTTGAGAAGTACTTTATAGAAATTGATACCATTCCTTTATCTGTAATGTCATTTGCCAATATCTTCTCCCATTGTGTGGGTTGCCTCTTTGTTTTGTTGACTGTTTCCTTTGCTGTGCAGGAGCCTTTTAACTTGATGAAGCCCCAGAGTTCAATTTTGCTTTTGTTTCCCTGTCTTGAAAGAAGCTGTTGTGCTTGATGTCAGAGGATACTCCTTATGTTCTCCTCTAGGATTTTGATGGATTCTTGTCTCACACTGAGGTCTTTCATCCATTTGAAGTTTATCTTTGTGTATGGTGTAAGAGAATGGTCAAGTTTCATTTTTATGTACATAGCTGTCCAATTTTCCCAGGACCATTTAATTGAAAAGACTGTCTTTTTTTTTCCATTGGATATTTTTTCCTGATTTATCAAAGATTAGTTGGCCATAGAGTTGAGGGTCTATATCTGGGCTCTCTATTCTGTTCCATTAATCTGTGTCTGTTTTTGTGCCAGTACCATGATGTCTTGGTACAACAAAGATTTATAATATATCTTGAAATCAGACTTTAGAAAATTGGTTGGGACAATGGATACATACCACATGACCCACCTATTTTATTCCTATGTATACATTCAACAGAAACACAGCTCACCAAAGATTTGCACACGAGTATTTATAGCAGCTTTATGATGGTCTCAAACTGGAACTCATCTAAGCTTCCATCAACAGTAAAATGAATATATTATGGTATGTTCACATAATGAAATCTACTATGTTCACATACTGGCCAAAGTACCACTTCACACAAAAATATGATTTTCACAAACAATGTTGAGTGAAAAAAGCAATGCACCAATGTGAATACACTTTATGATCTCATTTATATAAGATCCAAAAGGAGCTAAAATTAATTCATAATATTATGTCATGATTGGTGTTGCCCGTGGCAGAGAGTTGCATGATGAGTGAAAGTGAGCATGAAAGGGACTTCTGGAGTGCTTGTCATATTGTTAATTTGGGTGTATTCAATTTGGGAAAATTATTTGAATTTTAACTTACGACTTATTTACATTTGTATATGTATGTTATATACTTGAATCTAGGTAAACAAAACCAAATAAACTATATAAGCTGAACATGACTGGGGTACAGGCCAAACTGAATCATCTGGTTGCCAATACCTATTTGCTAGTCACTACTTACGTGAAGTAACATTTGAAAGGTTATAGTTTTTACACTTTTTAGATACTTGCATATGTTGATCCCTCATCTGACCCCTGAAATTATTTACCATGTTTCTTTTGAAATGATTCTTTGTACTATTTATTCCCAATTAGATTTAGCCATTAAAACTTTAATTTGTTTCAATATTTACCATTTGTGGTTTTATATAAAATGATCTCTCTTCCATTTTGAGTAATACCTTCTAACATTTTCTCAGTGATATTATGTTTGTAAGAGCATAATCTATAATAACCAAATTATGGAAACAGGCCAAGTGTCCAATGACAGATGAATGGATAAGGAAGATGTGATATACACATACAATGATACATTACTCAGCCATGGAAAAGAATAAAATCTTTCTTTTTTAAAGAAATGAATGGAACTAAAATGTATTATCCTGAGCAAAATAAGTAAGTCAGAGAAAGACAGATACCATATGATTTCACTCATGTGGAATTTCAGAAAAAAAAAAAAAACAAAGAAGTGAAGTGAAAAAAGAAAAGAAAAGAAATAGAAAAATAAAACAAGAAATAGACTCTTTTTTTAAAATTAATTTTTTAAAGAAATAGACTCTTAACTATGGAGAACAAATAGATGGTTACCAGAGGGTTAGTGGGTGGAGGCATAGGTTAAATAGGTGATGGGGATTAAGGAGTGAACTTGTTATGATGAGCACCAGATGTTACATGGAAGTCCTGAATCATTATATTGTACACCTGGAACTAACACTGTACTCTATGTAAACTAACCAGAATTTTAAAAAAAGCTTAAAGAGATTCTGAAAAACTCCTCAGTGAGACCTTATGACCTTAAAGTTTCCATTGAACACTTACATTCTTCATCCTCCATTTTTCATGACATACTCCTTAGGCAGACAAATATTGAAATTGATATGACTATGTCAGAATGAATAATCTCTTGAGAACAATTAATTTTCTGATATATCTATTATATTAATGATATAGGAGTTATTGCTATAATTTTCGATGTAAAGTGACTGTGGTTAAAATCATTGTAAGCTTATCTTTTCTTCAAAACTACTATTTTCCCATGTCCCCAGTCCTTTTCTTTGTTTGACTGGATAGTTGAAGACTTTGTCTTCATATAAGAATTCTTTGAGAATCTGAAGTAAATTTAGTTACTTTAAACAAATAATTTTATGTTAGATATCAAATTATCTTTTATAATGCTGCCTCAGGTTATCAATGTTAATCTAACATGGCCCGAAGTCCAGATGCATGAATGCTTCTAGTACACTGTAATAGTCTTTAGCTCTATTTCTTTGTTATTCTCTTAGGCCTTGTATTCAGGCTAGTTTTCCTCCCTGACTGTATGGGGAGAGTGAATTCTTTATATTTTGAAATAGGAAAATAAAAACATGGAACATGAATATGGATGTTAAGAGGTATTTTCTTGTGATCTTAAGAAATAAGTATAGAAGCAACCTAAGAACTTGGATTACCACAGGCAGTCCAAACCTAGGAGATTCTTTGACTCTGATCATGGAACTTGCTCCCGTATGTTTCATTTGGCCTGGAAAGCATCTAATTCTTTCTAAGACAGAGGTAATATAAAATAATTCCCATAGATATAAAGTAAAAGACTCCATGGTTTTTTCCTAAAAAATAAAATCTCCAAACTTTATAAAATTAATTTCCCTATAATATCTTCATCAAGTGCATAGGAAATAGCATTTTTGAGACTTTTATGTATAAAATTTTTTAAATTTTTCTCTCATATTTGATTGATAATTGTCTAGATATAGAATTTTAGGTTGTAAATTAATAATTATGCAATCATGATTCATCATCTTCAACCTTCTAGTGTTGAGAATGCCTTTATCACTCTTATTTCCTCTCCTTTATAATGCAAACTATTTCAATCTGGTGTCTGTGTCTGTGTGTGTACATTCACATAATGGAGGAAGGTAGGAGAAGGAGAAAGAATGAAATTGTAAGCTTTTAAGTTATTCTTTTAATTTATAATGTTCCAAAACTTCCAGATGATGTCCCTTAACAGTGTTCTTTTTAATTTATTGTACTGAGCACGTGATCTTTTTAAAAAATTTTTAATTTAAATTTGATTTAGTTAACATAGAGTGTATTATTAGTTTCAGGGATAGAGTTTAGTGATTCATTAGTTGCATACAACACCCAGTGCTCATTACATCAAGCACCCTCCTTAATCCCTGTTAATGAATTACCCCATATCCCACCAAACTTTCCTCCAGCAACCATCAGTTTTTTTCCTGTAGTTAAGAGTCTCTTGTTTCACTTATTTGTGGAGCATAACAAATATCATGGAGGACAAGGAGTGTTAGAGAGGAGAAATGAGTTGGGGTAAATTGGAAGGGGAGGTGAATCATAAGAGACTATGAACTCTGAAAAACAATCTGAAGGGTTTGAAGTGGCGGGGGTGTGGGAGGGTGGGGTACCAGGTGGTGGGTATTATAGAGGGCACAGATTGCATGGAGCACTGGGTGTGGTGAAAAAATAATGAATACTGTTTTTCTAAAAAATAAATAAATTGAAAAAATTAAAAAAAAATTTACAAAGTGAAAAAAAATCCAAAATTAAAAAAATGCATTATTATACCAAAAAATCTTTGTTAATATGCCAAATACTAAAACACTAAGAAAATATGCTTTGTTATAAGTCTCTAGATTTATTAATTTAATAAACATGTTTGAGCATTAAAAAAAAAAGAGTCTCTTGTGGTTTGACTCTCTCTTTTTATATATTTATATTAGTTTTCCTTCCCTTCCCCTATGATCATCTATTCTGTTTCTTAAATTTCACAAGTGAGCGAAATCATATGGTAATTGTCTTTCTCTGTTTCACTTATTTCACTTGGCATAATACCTTCTAGTTCCATCCACATCTTTGCAAATGGCAAGACTTTATTTTTAAATTTATTTTATTTTTCAGTGTTCCAAGATTCATTGTTTATGCACCATACCGTGTTCCATGCAATATGTGCCCTCCCTAATACCCACCACCAAGTTCACCCATCCCTTACCCCCCACCCCTCCCAAACCCTCAGTTTGTTTCTCAGAGTCCACAGTCTCTCATACTTCATCTCCCCCTCTGATTTCTTCCAATTCATTTTCCTTTCCTTTTCCTAATGTCCTCCATGTTATTCGTTATGCTCCACAAGTAAGTGAAACCATATGATAATTGACCTTTTCTGCTTGATTTATTTCACTCAGCATAATCTCCTTCAGTCCCTTCCATGTTGATACAAAAGTTGAGTATTCATCCTTTCTGATGCCTGTGTAATATTCTATTGTATATATGGACCATGTCTTCTTTATCCCTTCATCTGTTGAAGAGCATCTTGGCTCCTTCCACAGTTTGGAGATTGTGGTTATTTCTGCTATGAATTTGGGGTACATATGGTCCTTCTTTTCACTACATCTGTATCTTTGGGGTAAATACCCAGTAGTGCAATTGCAGGGTCATGGGGAAGCTATATTTATAATTTTTTGAGGAATTTCCACACTGTTTTCCAATGTAGCTGCACCAACCTGCATTCCCATCAACAGTGTGAGAGGATTCCCCTTTCTCCACATCCTTTCCAACACTTGTTGCTTCCTGTCTTGTTAATTTTGGCCGTTCTAACTAGTGTAAGCTGGTACCTCAATGTGGTTTTGATTTGAGTTTCCCTGATGGCTAATGATGATGAACATTTTTTCATGTATCTGTTAGCTATTTGTATGTCTTGTTTGGAGAAGTGTCTGTTCATGTCTTCTGCCCATTTTTTGACATGACTAGCTGTTCTGTGTGTGTTAAGTTTGAGGAGTTCTTTATACATCTTGGATATCAGCCCTTTGTCTGTAGTGTCATTTGGGAATACCTTCTCCCATTCCGTGGATTGCCTGTTTGTTTTGTTAACTGTTTCCTTTGCTGTGCAGAAGCTTTTGATCTTGACGAAGTCCCAAAAGTTTATTTTCACTTTTATTTCCTTTGCCTTTGGAGATGTTTCTTGAAAGAAGTTGCTGTGGCCAACGTGGCCACACAGGGCCATGTGCTGTGGCAACTGCCTATGTTCTTCTCTAGGATTTTGATGGATTCCTGCCTCACATTGAAGTCTTTCATCCATTTTGAGATTATCTTTGTGTATGGTGTAAGAGAATGGACGAGTTTCATTCTTCTACCCATAGCTGTCCAATTTTCCCAGCAGCATTTATTGAAGAGAATTTCTTTTTCCCACTGGATATGTTTTCCTCCTAGCAGTTCTAATACTAGGTTGAACAACAGTGTTGAGAGTGGGCATCCATGTCGTGTTCCTGATCTCAAAGGGAAGGCTGTCAGCCTTTTCCCATTGAGGATGATATTCACTGTGGGTTTTTCATAGATAGATTTTATGAAGTTGAGGAATATTCCCTCTATCCCTCTACTTTAAAGAATTTTAATCGGGAACAGATGCTGTATCTTGTCAAATGCTTTTTCGGCATCAATTAAAAAGACCATGTGTTTCTTCTCTCTTCTCTTATTGATTTGTTCTGTCACACTGATTGATTTTTGAATGTTGAAACACCCTTGCATCCCATTGTTAAATACCACCTGGTCAGGGTGCATAATCTTTTTTTTTCATTTATTTATTTTCAGCATAACAGTATCTTTATTTTTTCACCACACCCAGTAATCCATGCAATCCATGCCCTCTATAATACCCACCACCTGGTACCCCGACCTCCCACCCCCCTGCCACTTCAAACCCCTCAGATTGTTTTTCAGAGTCCATAGTCTCTCATGATTCACCTCCCCTTCCAATTTACCCCAACCCCCTTCTCTCTAACTCCCCATGTCCTCCATGCTTTTTGTTATGCTCCAAAAATATGTGAAACCATATGATAATTGACTCTCTCTGCTTGACTTATTTCACTCAGCATAATCTCTTCCAGTCCTGTCCATGTTGCTACAAAAGTTGGGTATTCGTGCTTTCTGATGAAGGCATAATACTCCATAGTGTATATGGACCACATCTTCCTTATCCATTCATCCGTTGAAAGGCATCTTGGTTCTTTCCACAGTTTGGCGACCATAGCCATTGCTGCTATAAACACTGGGGTACAGATGGCCCTTCTTTTCATGAACTCTGTATCTTTGGGGTAAATACCCAGGAGTGCAATGGCAGGGTCATAGGGAAGTTCTATTTTTAATTTCTTGAGGAATCTCCACATTGTTCTCTAAAGAGGCTGCACCAACTTGCATTCCCACCAACAGTGTAAGAGTGTTCCCCTTTCTCCACATCCTCTCCAACACATGTTGTTTCCTGTCTTGCTAATTTTGGCCATTCTAACTGGTGTAAGGTGATATCTCAATGTGGTTTTAATCACTAGCCTGATGGCTAGTGATGATGAACATTTTTTCATGTGTCTGATAGCCATCTGTATGTCTTCATTGGAGAAGTGTCTGTCCATATCTTCTGCCCATTTTTTGATATGATTGTCTGTTTTGTGTGTGTTGAATTTGAGGAGTTCATTATAGATCCTAGATATCAACCTTTTGTCTGTACTGTCATTTGCAATTATCTTCTCCCATTCCGTGGGTTGCCTCTTTGTTTTCTTGACTGTTTCCTTTGCTGTGCAGAAGCTTTTGATTTTGATGAAGGATGGTTAAACATTCGCAAATCAATCAATGTGATAGAGCAAATTAATAAGAGAAGAGAGAAGAACCACATGGTCCTCTCAATTGATGTAGAAAAAGCATTTGACAAAATCCAGCATCCGTTCCTGATTAAAATGCCTCAAAGTATAAGGATAGAGGGAACATTCCTGAACTTCATCAAATCTATCTATGAAAGACCCACAGCAAATATCATCCTCAATGGGAAAAAGCTTGCGTCCTTCCCGTTGAAATCAGGAACACGACAAGGATGCCCACTCTCACCACTCTTGTTCAACATAGTATTAGAAGTCCTAGCAACAGCAATCAGAAAACAAAGGAAAATAAAAGGTATCCAAATTGGTAATGAAGAAGTTAAACTTTCTCTCTTTGCAGATGACATGATTCTTTATATGGAAAACCCAAAAGACTCCACCCCCAAACTATTAGAACTCATACAGCAATTCAGCAACGTGGCAGGATACAAAGTCAATGTACAGAAATCAGTGGCTTTCTTATACACTAACAATGAAAATACAGAAAGGGAAATTAGACAATCTATTCCATTTACTATAGCACCAAGAACCATAAGATACCTGGGAATAAACCTAACCAAAGAGGTAAAGGATCTGTACTCAAGGAACTACAGAACACTCATGAAAGAAACTGAAGAAGACACAAAAAGATGGAAGAGCATTCCATGCTCTTGGATCGGAAGAATAAACATTGTTAAAATGTCTATACTGCCTAGAGCAATCTATACTTTTAATGCTATTCCGATCAAAATTCCACCGGTATTCTTCAAAGAGCTGGAGCAAATAATCCAAAAATTTGTATGGAATCAGAAGAGACCCCGAATCACTAAGGAAATGTTGAAAAACAAAAATAAAACTGGGGGCATCATGTTCCCTGATTTCAAGCTTTACTACAAAGCTGTGATCACCAAGACAGCATGGTACTGGCATAAAAACAGACACATAGACCAGTGGAACAGAGTAGAGAGCCCAGATACGGACCCTCAACTCTATGGTCAAATAATCTTCGACAAAACGGGAAAAAATATACAGTGGAAAAAAGACAGTCTCTTCAATAAAGGGTGCTGGGAAAACTCGGCAGCTATATGTAGAAGAATGAAACTCAACCCTTCTCTTACACCGTACACAAAGATAAACTCAAAATGGATAAAAGACCTCAATGTGAGACAGGAATCCATCAGAATCCTAGAGGAGAAGATAGGCAGTAATCTCTTTGATATCAGCCACAGCAACTTCTTTCAAGATAGGTCTCCAATAACTTTTTATTTACAAAAACAACCAAGAGGGGAGCCTCCAAAGTCAAAGGAAACAAAAGTGAAGATGAACTTTTGGTGCATAATCTTTTTAATGTACTGTCGGTTCCTATTAGGTGGGATCTTTTGAGAATCTTGGCATTCATATTCATCAGGGATATTGGTCTGAAATAAATGAAAGACTTCATTCTTTTTGGTGAATGTGTAATATATATATTACCCAGCCACTCTATTTCATATATATATATATTTTTTCACATCTTATTTATCTATTCATCTGTTGATATGACTGTAGTCAAATGATAGCAGAAAATAGAGTGAAACAATCTGAAAATTTAACTGGTTGAATGTTCAAGGTAGTTTATTCATTTATATGTCTGGCACCTCAGCTGGGATGGCTGAAACAATCGAGGATCATTTGGTTGTTTCTCTCCATGCACAGGTTTCCTTTGCAACATGCTTATCTCAATGTGGCCAGACTTTTCCCATGGATGTTGGCTTTTTCTCATGCATGCATTCCAAACATGAGTTTTCCAAAAATTAGGAATCAGAGCCCACCAATTGGTACTTCTCAACTGACCATTATTTTGCTCCTATCCCAGGGAATTTTTAGGCATGTCTGAAGACATTTTAGCTTTCATAAGTAGAGAGAGGGTGTAACTGGCATCCTGTTAGTAGGAACTAGGAATGCTACTAAACGTTTTATAATATACAGGATAGCTTCATACAACAAAGCGTTATTCAACCTCAAATGTCAATAGTGTAAAATTTAAGAAACCCCATCTTAAAGTTTAGGCCCAGAACTCTAAGTCTCACTTCTGCCACGTGCTATTGGTCAAAGAATCCACAGGATAGAATTTTAGTTACTAGACACTATGAAACAGAAGGGCCCTGGACTCAGTGATACCAGGCACAACTAAAGACAGACATCAGGTGCCTTTTGAATACATAATTGTAAATTAATTGAAAGTGTACATATTGTAATGGTTAATTATATGTGTCAACTTGGAGCATACTTTTGGATGAGCTTAAGATTGAAACTCATGAACTTTGAGTAGGCAGATTGTGCTCTATAATGTTGGTTGTTCTAATACAATTAAAAGGCCTGAATGCAACGAAAAGACTGATCTCTCTGAAAAAGAAGTAATTCTGTAGATAACTGCCTACATCTGCACCATTGGCTTTCTTGGTTCTATAGGCTGCTGGACTTCAGACTGGAACTTCAATGTTGTCTCTCCTAGATTTTGAGCCTGATAACCCATACTACAGATTTAGACATGCTGGTTTCCATAATCATATAAGTGAATTTCTTACTATCTATCTACCTATCTCTCTCTCTCTCTCTCTCTCTATCTATCATCCTCATCAATTTATCTATCATCTATCCCCTATTGTTTCTGTCTCTTTGGAGAACACTGACTAATACAGATGCTCATAGCTCCTCCTATATCTTGGGTTCTCAGAATATCTGTAGTCAAATTTATATATCCAGACAGGAATTTGAAGAATTCCTCTCTAGAAAAATTCAATAACTGAAGAGAAAAGTTTCATAGAGAATGGCATTGGTAGATCATTCTAATTAAACTTCATCATTTCTAGACATCACGCCATGATGCCTTTAGTTCACAAGTTCCAAACAATTAGCATTTTTTTCATTTTTTAAATTTAAATTCAATTAGCCTACATATAGTACAATGATATGTGATCCTCTGCAATGTTTCTTATACTCCGCATATGAGTGCAACCAGATAATAATTGTCTTTCTCTGATTGACTTATTTTGCTCAGCCTAATACTCTCCAGTTCCATCCATGTCATTGTAAATGGTAAGTATTCAACCTTTCTGATGGCTAAATAATATTCAACTGTATATATATACCACATCTTTACCCATTCATCTGTCAATGGACATCTTGACTCTTTCCACAAATTAGCTATTGTGGATGTTACTGCTATAAACATTGGGGTATATGTGCCCCTTTGGATCATCACATCTGTAACTTT
Organism: Mustela nigripes; assembly: GCF_022355385.1. Taxonomy (NCBI): domain Eukaryota; kingdom Metazoa; phylum Chordata; class Mammalia; order Carnivora; family Mustelidae; genus Mustela; species Mustela nigripes. The sequence continues at coordinate 60,240,745 of NC_081575.1, read as the reverse complement.
GGGGTAAATATCTAGTAGTGCAATTTATGGATCCTGAGCAGTTCTATTTTTAACTTCTTGGGGAACTTCCATACTGTTTTCCAGAGTTGCAGTAATAGCTTGTATTCCCACCAACAGTGTAAGAAGGTTCCCCTTTCTTTGAATCTTTGCCAACATTTGTTGTTTCCTGATCTATTATTTTTTTTCCATTCTGAGTGGTGTGAGGTGTTAGCTCATTGTGGTTTTGGTTACTTTTTCCCTGATGCCAAGTGTTGTGGAGCATTTTCTCATGAGTCTTGGCTAATTGTATGTCTTCTATGGAGAAATGTCCATTCAAGTCTTCTGCCCATTTTTTGACTGGTTTATTGGTTTTTGGGGGGTTGAGTTTGATAAGTTCTTTATAGATCTTCAATACTAGCCCTTTATATGATATGTCATTTGGAAATATCTTCTCCCATTCCATAAGTTAACTTTTAGTTTTATTGACTATTTCCTTTCTGTGCAAAAACTTTTGATCTTGATGGAATCCCAAAGGGTCATTTTTGCTTTTGTTTCCCTTTCCTTTGGATACATGTCTAGCAAGAAGTTGTTGTGACCAAAGTCAAAGTCTGTTTTCCCCTCTAGCATTTTGATGGATTCCTGTCTCAAATTTAAGTCTTCCATCCATTTTGAGCATATTATTGTGTGATGTAATAAAACAGTCCAGTTTCATTATTTTACATGTGGCTGTCCAATTTTCCCAACACCATTTGTTGAAGAGACTGTCTTTTCTCCATTGTATATTCTTTCCTGCTTTTTTGAAGACTAGTTGACCATATAGTTGAGGTCAATTTCTGGGTTCTCTATTCTGTTCCATTCATCCATATGTTTATTTTTTTTTCCAGTACAATATTCCTTAGTGATTATAGATTTGTAACATGGCTTGAATTCCAGAATTGTTATGCCTCCAGCATTGGTTTTCTTTTCAACACTCCTCTGGCTGTTGGGAGGTTCCTTCTTTTTTTTTTTTAATATTTTATTTATTTGACAGAGAGAGAGAGATCGCAAGTAGGCAGAGCAGCAGGCAGAGAAAGAGGGGGAAACAGGCTCCCTGCTGAGCAGAAAGCACAATGTGGGGCTCTATTCCAGGATTCTGAGATGACGACCTGAGGCAAAGGCAGAGGCTTAACCCACTGAGCCACCCAGGCACCCCGGGGTTATTTCTGGTTCCTTACAAATTTTAGGATTATGTGTTCCAATTCTGTGAAAAAATATTGATGCTGTTTTGATGTGGATTGCATTGAATAGGTAGATTGCTCTAGGTAGTGTAGATATCTTAACGATATTTGTTCTTCCAATCCATGAGTATTGAATCTTTTTTCCATTTCTTCGTGTCTTCCTCAATTTCTTTCATAAGCATTCTATAGTATTTAGAGTACATATATTTTATCTCTTTAGTTACGTTTATTCCTAGGCATCTTTTGTTTTTTCGGTGCTGTTGTAAATAGGATTGATTTCTTAATTTTTCTTTCTTCTGTGTCATTAGTAGTGTACAGAAATGCAACTAATTTCTGTACATTGATTTTATATCCTGCCATTTTGCTGAATTCCTATATGAGTTCTAGCAATTTTGGGGCGGAGCCTTTTGGGTGTTCCACAGAAAGTATCGCGTCATCTGTGAAGATCAAGAGTTTGACTTTTTTTCCAATTTGAATGCCTTTTATTTCTTTTTGTTTTCTGATTGTTGAGACTAGGACCCTGAACAGACAGACTCATAGCCAACAAGGAAATTGAAGCAGTACTCAAAACTTGCCAGGGCGCCTGGGTGGCTCAGTGGGTTACGCCGCTGCCTTCAGCTCAGGTCATGATCTCAGGGTCCTGGGATCGAGTCCCGCATCGGGCTCTCTGCTCAGCAGGGAGCCTGCTTCCTCCTCTCTCTCTCTGCCTGCCTCTCTGCCTACTTGTGGTCTCTCTCTGTCAAATAAATAAATAAAATCTTTTAAAAAAAAAAAAAAAAAAACTTGCCAAACAAACAAGAGTCCAGTGCTGAATGGTTTCACAGATGAATTCTACAAAGCATTTAAAGAAGAACCAATACCTATTTTTTCTGAAGATGTTTCAAAAAATAGAAATGGAAGACAAATTCTCAACTCATTCTAAGAGGCCAGAATTACCTTGATTCCAAAACCAAAGACCTCGCCAAAAAGGAAAATCATAGACCAATATCCCTGATGAACATGGATGCCAAAATTCTCACCACGATACTGGCCAATGAGATACAACAGTACACTAAAGGGATTATTCACCACAACCAAGTGTATTTTGTTCCTCGGCTTCAAGGGTGTTTCAACATTTGCAAATCAATGAATGTGATACATCATATTAATAAAAGAAAGGACAAGAAGCATAAGATCCTCTCAATTGAGGTAGAAAAAAAAAAACATTTGATGAAATACAGCATCCTTTCTTGATAAAAACTTTCCACAATGTAGGTATAGAAGGAACATACCTCAATATCATAAAAGCCATATATGAAAAGTCCATCAAAGGGGAAAAACTGAGATCTTTTCCCTTAAGGTCAGGAGTACAACAGTTATGTTCACTCTTACCACTATTTTTCAACATAGTACTAGTAGGCCCAATTAGCTTTTTAGGGTCTCATTCTTAAATATAAATGTGAAATGTCTTAAATCATTAGGTATTTGAGGAAAAACTCTAACATTAAATGCAGTTACCAAAACAAACCAAAATGGAGGTGGGTTGGGAAGGGAGGACTTTAGAGGAAATACAGCAATATAGGTAATAAAAGACAACTTAATACAAAGCAAGCAAAAGCTAGTAAATTGTAAATTTGATACTGAAGGACAGAAGAGAGAAAAATACTACATTAAGAAACAAGCATAGCCTTATATGGAAAAAAAAAGAAAAAGAAAAAAGAAGAGCATAGAACAAAAAGAGCTCATGGAAATTAAAATTTAAAAATATAAAATTCAATAAACATATTAAATATAATAATAAAGACAATTTCAGAATGATAAAAAAGAGGAAGGAAAACAGGAGAAAATATTTTTTACAATTGGGGATTAATCTGGAAGATTCAACATTGATGCTGTAGAGATTCTGCCAACAGATAACAAGAAAATGGAGATTCATAGTAGCTAATTTCTAAATATGGCTCCCCAATATATCATGCTTCCTTATATTTGTGTCCTTATTTATTTTTCTCCTTTTGGATTTGGGCTGACCTTTGGCTTCTTTGACTGACAAAATGCAGCAGAACTATTATATAGTTTTCAAGACCCAGAAAACCTCAAGCGAGAACTACCCAGCTGAGTTCAATTAACTCATGTGTCTGGGTGAATGGATTAGACACTATATTACATGAAAATTAACACCTCTAACCTCCTACAAGTGCTAGTTTCTGTTATTAGCTACCTTACTATTCTTCTGTCATACTATCTTTTAGCTACCTTATTATTCATCTATAACATTATAAAGTTGTAATAATCTATTTTTGTAATTAAAAAGTATTGGTTTCCTCTGCTGGACTATAGGATTTATAGCATCTTTATAGATGTAACCTCTGTACCACAGTACTTACTAACTCAGTTGGCACATAGTCTGTACTAGATAAATATTTATTGACTGAATGAATAAAGAATCTAAATTGTGGAGCATCTGGGTGGCTCAGTCAGTTAAATGTTTAACTCTTAATGTAAGCTCAGGTCTTGATCTCCATTTGTTAGTTCAAACCCCACACTGGAGTGGAGCCAGTGTGGAGCCTACTTAAAAAAAAATCTAGATTTCAACACTAGTTAGTACTTGTCATTTCTCATTGGATTTCTAAGATTATTTTTACTACACAAACAAACAAAAATCCTACTGGTCAAAATTAGCTTGTAGGTTAAGCCTATTTGAGAGACAGCATAACCTAGCTCAACCCCCCCACCCAGATTATGAATTTGCTACAAGCAAACTAAACTACTGGATTTCATCCCTTTGTTTATCTATAAAGTGAGAATAATAATACTACTTGTCTCCTTGATTTACTATATGTAAATGTGTTTGTCATTTATATGTGTAATATACACAAAATGCTTAAGATAGTGCCTGGTACATAGTAAACACTTTTGTATGTGTTAAATATTTGAAGAAACTCTTTAATCTTTGGTCAGAAATCCTAATTTATATGAAAAAAATGCCTTTCAAGCTATAAAAACTAAAATATTTCAAAATCAATTATTTCACTTTGCAATTACTCCTTTTTTAAAAAAAGATTTTATTTATTTATTTCTCAGAGAGAGAGAGAAAGAGAGAGCACAAGCAGGTAAAGGAGAAGGCAGAGGAAGAAGCTGGCTCCCTGCTGAATAGGAAATGCAATGTGGGACTTGATCCCAGGACCCCAGGATCATGAACCCAGCCAAAAGCAGACGTCCAACTGACTGAGCCACCCAGGAGTCCCTAATTAGTTCTTTCTTTCTACTCTGGAAACACACACACACACACACACATACCCTTCCCGTTATGTAATCTGTAACTCAGTTTCTATAAACACTGGGGTTCATTCATATTATTTAGTAAAATCCACAACACAAAGCCTGGACTGCCTAATATAGTTGCTGAAGAATTAAATGCATATGTTTTCAGGTAACATACAGTAAACCATAATTTTGATCCTTAAATAATATTTATTTTTTCTGGATTTAATGTTTGACTCTTTCAAAGAAAAGGTTTTTAAAATCTGCAACAAACAGTCAGACTGAACAACTCTAGTTAGAGAGGTAATAGGTGAAAAAAAATGATTACTATTCCAAATAAAATTAGACTTTTGTCTACTCATCATTTTCCAATTTAAGGAATTCAATATAATCTGAAAGACTATTGTACTCATGGGAAGCAAATGAAGCATTATTAAAAGTGGGTAATAGTCTTAAATCCATGTATTTTAAGATTAAAACAAATATATCTATTGGATAAATATTACATTAAAAATTTTTCTGTATTCTGGAAAAGTACCTTTACACAAGTAATTTACCTACTGTCATGGTATAGGTTTAACTGAATTTCAGCTGATTTGGTGGACTTTTTCTCTGTTCTTTACATGTTTTTAAATTTTTTTATTTTTTAAAGATTTTTTATTTATTTATTTGACAGAGATCACAAGTAGGCAGAGAGGCAGACAGAGAGGGTGGGGGGAAGCAGGTTTCCTGCTGAGCAGAGACCGCCCCCCACCCGGATGCTGGGCTCCATACCAGGACCCTGAGATCATGACCTGAGCTGAAGGCAGAGGTTTAAACCCACTGAGACACCCAGGCACCCCTGTTCTTTACATGTTAATCAACTTGTTCCTACAGTTCTTTTTCTTTTTTCTTTTTTCTTTTTTAATTTTGGAGAATTGCTGCAATAGTATCTTGAAGAAAAATAATTATTTTTGGACCAAAATATTGCTGTTGGAGGATTTTTGAAACCTAATTAAAAAAAAAATGGTGTCAAGATTTATCTGTGTGCTCTCAGTAGGTCATCAATAATACTTTTTATATTATGACTTATGTGTAGACTCCAACTTTGACATGCACTAGTTCTATGCCTCCCTTTGTTGGTATCATACAAAACATGGGATTTTTATAAAGATTAATAAAGTTCAGCATGAAACATTTTAAGTGCTATTAAGGACAAACACTAAGGGAAGACTTTGCTTTATATAGCAGATGTACACTGAAGAATTGTGTATATATTTTTTTATTATTTTTTTTCCACATCAAAAAACTGAATTATGCCTTACCATATAATTAGAATATAATTTCAAAGACGTTCACATTAAACATTTTTATTTTGAGACATACTATCACTAGCCAAAATCATGTTTATTAATGGGGCAAACCCTCTAAAGTCACAACAGAAATTTTTATTAAAACTTCACTATATACTCAGAAAATCAATTCTTTAATAAATCAGTATATTACAAAAATTGTGTTGTCAATGAGATAATTAATAAAGATATTTCATATTATTAAGGAAACTCCAAGAGCACTTTTTTTTTTAAGAGAGAAAGAGAGTGGTGAGGGACAGTGGGAGAGAATCTTAAGTAGGCTCCATGCCCAGTGCAGAGCTTGATATGGGGCTCTCTTTCACAGGCTTGTAAGATCATGACCTCAACTGAAATCAAGGGTGGGACACCTAACTGACAGAGCTACCCAGGTGTCCCCCAAGTGTACTTCTCAAACAACTTTTCTCTGTGGTGTTCCCTAAAGATTTTTTTACACCTTTGTCTATTTCTCCACAACTTTATTAAGTATTGTTCTGCTATAGTAGATTTATAATTCATATCCACTTTCACTTACAGTAATGGTATCTGTCTCTTTAAATAAGCACTCCTCTACTCCATTTTTCCCTCCACATCTTACTATTTTAGAAACTTTTAGAAGAGAAATTATATGAATCAAAGTTTTAATGGTAAAGGGAAAGTAGGATTCAATTAAAACAAGAAGATATATAGCAATAGAAGACCCACAAGACCAGGTGAAGCATTTTAGTGCCATAGTGTAAAGGAATGGTCCTCCTGTAGTATACTATGATATTCTTGTTATATGAATGCTTTATTATATAGTTAAAAATAATATTGTAAGGTGAAGATGGCTATCTCTTTATATAGAGGGTAGAATTTCACAAAGTTAAGATTTCTGCCCATCACCTGAAATGTGCTTTTAAAGAGAAAACCAGCATTGTTACTTTTTTTTTTAAGATATTTATTTATTTGACAGAAACAGAGAGATCACAAGTAGGCAGAGAGGCAGGCAGAGAGAGAGGGAGAAGCAGGCTCCCCACTGAGCAGATAGCCCGTTGTGGGGCTCGATGCCAGGACCCTGGGATCATGACCTGAGCCAAAGGCAGAGGCTTTAACCCACTGAACCACTGAGGTGCCCCACAGCATTGTTACTTTTATTTAGCCTTGACAATGAAGGGGACCAAGCATTTAAAAGACCAGTTTCTGTATTTGAAGTTATGACAGTACACTTTCTGTGGTTGTGGGATATGACTAGTTAGTGGGGGGATACAGACAAGGTTCCTATATATTTAACCATCCCTTTTAGGTCAATTTTAATTACTGTAGCATTGCAGTAAATTTTGATACAGGGTATGAAATGGTACAAAGCCTGTCAGCCCTGTGAAAGAGGCAGAGACAGAGGTTTAAGCTTTGGAAGCTGGACTTCTGAATTTGTTTATTTTCTTTTTTATTCTTAATATGTGTGGAGCCTTTGAAAACCAAGGAAGTTAAGCAAGAAAAGAAAAAAAGAAAAAAAGAAAAAGATACTCACATTGGAAAGAAGTAAAATGAACTCTATTTGCAGATGACATGTTCTTATAAATAGAAAACTCTAAAGAATCCTCAAAATACCTACTAAATCTAATAAATGAGTTCAGCAAAATTACAGGATACAAGATTAATATGCAAAATTCAGTTGTATTTCTATACATTAGCAATTAAAAATTCAAAATGGAAATAAAAATCCATTTACAGAATCAAAAATAAAATACTTTGGAATAAATGTAATCAAAGAAGGGCAAGACTTGTATACTCTAAGAACTACAAATATTGCTGAAATGAAAGATACCTAAATAAATGGAAAGATATCCCAAGTTAATATACTGAAAGACAATTTTTAGTATGGCAAAATTCCCCAAATTTATCTGCTTATTTATTGTGATTCTTATCTAAACTTCAACTGCCTTTTATTTTGTAGAAGTGAACAAGCTGATCCTAAAGTTTATATGGAATTGTAAGGGACCCTGAACAACCAAGAACAAAGTTAGAGGACAAATACTCTCTGATTTCAAAAATTATTACAATGCTACAGCAACCAAAGGTATGGTACTGACATGTAGACATAAGGATCAATGGTATAGAATTGAAAGTCCAGAAATTAATCCATACATCTGTGGTCCATTGATTTTTGAAGAGTGTCAAGACCATTCAATGGGGAAATAATGTTTTCAGGAAATGATGTGTGGACAAATGGATGGCCACATGTAAATGAGTCAGAGATTTAAATGTAAGAGATAAAGCTATAAAACTCTTAAGGTGTATGGGTATATATCTCTGACCTGGGCTTTGGTAGAAGATTCTTAGATATGTCACCAAAAACACAAGCAATAAAAGAAAAAGCACATTAGACTTAACTCGAAATTTAAAAACATGTGCATCAAAAGACAGCAACAAGAAAGTGAAAAGACAACCCACAGAATGGGGAAAAATTATGCAAATGATTATGACTGATATGACACTTGTATCTAAAATATGTACACATCTTACAACACAATACTGAAAAGACAACCCAAGAGAAAAATGGGCAAAGGATGTGTTAGACACTTTTCCAAAGATAAACAAATGGATGATAAGCACATAAGAAGATGTTTAACATCATTATGGAAATGCAAATCAAAATCAGCATGATTTCAATCACCTCCCAATAACCCCACTAAGATGGTTGCAATAAAATATAGACAATAAGAAGTTTTGACTAGGGCATGGAAAAATTAGAACCCTCATACATTGCTGGTGAGAATACGTGAAACTGAAGCCACTTTGGAAAACAGTCTGAAAGTCCCTCAAAAAGTTAAACATGCCATTACTATATAACCGAGTGGTTCTACTCCTAGATATATGCCTAGGAGAAATGAAAACATACATTGGCACAAAAAGTACTACATGTATATTCATAGCAGCATTATTTGTAATTGATAAAAATATGGAAACATCTCAAATGTTCAAGAAGCAATGTAGTATATCAATGGAATATAGTATTATTCAGCCATAAAGAGAAATGAATTGACACATGCTGCAACATGGATGAACCTGGAAACATGCTAAGTGAAAGAAACCAGACACAAAGGCCATGCATTGCATGATTTCATTTATATAAAATATCTAGAATAGGCAAATCTATAGAGGCAAGTTAAATTAGTGGTTAACAGGGACAGGTGAGGAGGGGAGTGGGAATGGAGAGATTGCTAATTGGTACTTTGATTTTCATTTGGGTAAAAATGTTTTGGAATTAAATAGTGGTAGTTGCACAATATTTTGAAAGCACTAAAAAAAATTACTGAATTGGAAATGGTTAAAATGGTAATTTTTATGTTAATTTATCTCAGTGCAAAAAAATAAAAATGCTTCTGTGAACATCACAATAGAAAAATCAAGCACTATATTATTTCGCTAACTATATTTTTAGATATATTTTAAAAAATTAATTATTTTTGAAAAGAATTTTTATTAAGGTCAATCTAGTAAAATTTTGTGGATATATAACCAGAATTGCCCTTCTGAAAAAAACAAAATTGTAACTCTTTTAAAAATGGAATTGCAATTTTATTTGTTCACAAGCTGATAATAAAGTTATATCTGAGAAAGAATTATAACTCTCCACATTACAGAAAATAGTTAAGCTTTCTTTTTCTTTCTTTCTTTTTTTTTTTTTTTTAATAAAAGCAACCTAGACAACCACAAGTAGTTTGGAAGAATGTTTTCTGGATCTCCCCACTTTGTGAAATTATCACAGATAGGAGTAAAATTAAAATTCAAAGATTTAACACATAAGTCACACAAAAGGAAATTCACTGACAAAGTTGAAAGCATAGTTTCTTATATATTCCATTATTATGATCACAAAATGTATAAAGGTTTCATGTTAGCTACTTTGTGATTAATAATCAGTATGAAGATGCTTTGAAATTAAGCTGTTAAAGAAATGCTGTATTTATAAAATATTTGATAAAAAATATTCATTTCTATAAACATTACAACATGGAGGCACATATTACCAAATTATGAAACTATTGGGCAACTTTAAACAATACTCTGAGTTTCTTTTTTTTCATATTTTTTGACTACTTCTTTTTCAGCTACTTCTTTTCTGACTTCAGCCTTCTTTTTATTTTCCTCTCCTTTCCCTCCATCTTTCCCATCTCCCTTCCCATTTTCTTCTGTTCCATCTTCCTCTTTTCCATGTTTGCTCTCTTTTCCATCTTCTCCTTTCTCATTTCCACCGTCCTCCTTATTTCCAACTTCCTCAGTTACACTTTTCTCCTCTTTTCTATCTTCATTCTCTTTTCTGTCTTCTTGCTTTTCTTCTCCTGTGTCTTTTTCATTTTCAAATTCTTTGACATCTTCTCCTTTCCCTTTTTCATCTCCTTTTTCTTTTTTCTCTTCTTCTTCCTTTCCATCTTCTTTTTCTTTTCCATCTTCATCTTCTTTTCTATCTCCTTTTCCATCTTTGTTCTCTTTCCCATCTTCTCTTTTCTCTTCTTTTTTGTTTTGATCTTCTCCATCTCCTTCTTGATCTTTTTCATCTTCTCCAGCTACTTCCACTACTTCCTTCTTTTCTATTCCCTCTTCTTCAACATATTCGTTTTTTTCTTCTTTCATTTCCTCAAGTTCTTTTTCAGGAGCTGGTACCTATATGTATAGAGAAATTTTTAAAATATTATATTTGAAAATTTAGAACTATTTTCCTTAAGTATTTAGACAGAATTATAACCATTTTATGAAAGGAACTATACTTAATTTACAAGAAGGTAATTTTCCTGTGAAAAACACATCTCAACTATCACAAGATAAGAAAAACATTCTAAGAAATGGGATTAACTAAAATATCTTCACACACGGGGTGCCTGGGTGGCTCAGTCGATTAAGCGTCTGCCTTTGGCTCATGTCATGATCCCGTGTCCTGTGATTGAGCCCCACACCAGGCTCCTTGCTCAACAGGGAGCCTGCTTCTCCCTCTCCCTCTGTCTGCCACTCCCTCTACTTGTGCTCTCTCTCTCTCTCTGTCAAATAAATAAATAAAATATTAAAAAAATAAAATATCTTCACACAAACATGTATAATTAGATATTTCAAACAGTAAATTCAGGAAAATATATTCACATACAGAATTTTCATTACAAATATGGGAAACAGTAAATACAGAAAAATGACATATATTCTATAACACCAATTCTCAATGAGAAAACAAAATGCATTCCTTGAGGAAATAATATTTTGTTTCCATAATAGTGAGATTTAAGTTTTCTCTAAAAAAAGTTACTTGGAAAGTCTTTTATCGGGTAGACTGTGGGGGAAGAACTAAGATGGCAGTGTACTAGGAGGACCTTAGGTTTGCCTTGTCCCCCAAGCATAGCTAGATAACTATCAATCATTTTGAATACCCAAGAAATCGATGTGAGGATTGATAAAACAAACTGCACAAATAGAAGCAAAGAAGAGGCCAAATGGAAAAGCCAGGATATGCAGACACACGGTTTTGGGGAGAAATAGATAGTAGGTGCTATGGAAGGAAGGGAGCCCTGGTCATAGAGAAAGGTGAGAGAGAGTGGTGTGCACAGGGAAACACAGAAGGAGAATGCTTCCCCAAAGCCACTGGCTGGAAAAATGAGGGGGTGCTGATTTCTGTGAGCTTTTAAACCAATGGGGCTCGAAGACTAGAGTTTTAGAGGGACCCAGGGACAAAGGAGCAGGACGGCACCATTTCCCTCCTTTGTTCCTCAACATAAACTGATCATAGAAATCAGAAAAACTCCATTGAAAGTTTAACATGCTTACCCCAAGACCTGCCCTTGCCATGCTCTGCTGGTACTGCTTTTCTCAGGCAAGTGTGTCTAAGTACCAGCACAGCAGGCCCCTTCCTCAGAAGACTAGCACAAAACCCTGCATGCACCGCATCTACTGAACATAGAATTCTTCAAAACTTCATCTCTAGTGGAATTATTATCAAATCTCTTTTAACAAGCAGACCTGTACATACATAGTTAAAATTCACCACACTCTGGCCAAGGTCCAAACAATGCCCACTGCAGGCAAGGAGAACCTCTGCAGACTACCGATCTGGGGATGGGGCAGCCAAAACACAGAAGCAGAGTGCACACAGCACACACAAGAGACACTTCTGGAAGGGCCAGGCCCTGGATACTATATGACCTCTTCTTCATAAAGCCATTACTGTCAGGAGCAGGAAACACAACAGGCTTTCCTAATACAGAGAAGAAGACAGAGACCTAGACAAAATGCCAAGAAAGGAATGCACTCTAAAAGAAAGAACAAGAAAATGTTAAAGCCAAGGCTCTAACAGAAACAAATGTGAATAATACACCTGATTTGGAATTTAAAGCAACAATCATAAGGATACTAGCTGGGCTTGAAAAAAGCGTGGAAGACATCAGGGAGACCATTACCAAAGATATAAAAGAGCTAAAAAAAGCAGACTGAAATGAAAAATGCAGCAACTGAGATTTAAAACTAACTTGATGTAATGACCACACGTATAGGAGAAGCAGAAGAACAAATAAATGATACAGAAAATAGAATTATAGAAAATAATGAAGCTGAACAGAAGAGATACAGAAAAAAGATTAGAACATGCGAGTAGACTTAGGGAACATAGCAACTCCATCAAACAAAATAACATTCATGTCATATGAATCCCAGAAGAACAAGGGAGACAGAAGGGGGCAGGAGGTTTATCTGAGGAAATTATAGCTGAAAACTTTCCTAATCTGGGGAAGGAAACACACATCCAAATCCAGGACACACAGGGAACTCCCATGAAGATTTAAAAAAAAAAGAGGCCAACACCAAGACATATTGTAGTCAAACTTACAAAATAAGGTGATAAAAGAAAAATTCTAAAAGCAACAAGACAGAGGAAGTAGGTAAGATAGCACAGGAGTAGGGATGACCCTAAGTTTGTCTCATCTCTCAAATAAGGCTAGATAGTTATCAAATCATTCTGAACACCTGAGAGATCAATCAGAGATCTGAGGACAAATACTGCAAGTCTACAAGTAATAAAGTGAACAACTTTTAGAAGGTAGGAGGTGCAGGGACTTGAGTCTGGTGTGATATAGCTGTGGATATGGGAGAGATGAGGGGAGCCTGCTTAAGGAGGCTACTGGATAGTATTAAAGCAGCAGAGTGAAAAATCAGAATGTTTGGAAGTATGCTATAATGGAGGATGTGCCTGGCTTAAATGTGCCCAGGTAGAAGAGCAGGGCAGAATTTCGGGTGTTATACTGTGGTCTGAAGATCCCCTGGATCTCAAGAAGAATGGGTCATCCTAAACACTGCACTATTCCCAGGCATAGGAACAGAGAAGCTGGCTGAGAACAGTGAGTCTAGGTGCCAGGTATCTGCTCTGCATTGCCATAAATTCTGAACCACTGTGCAGTCATGTGACCACTTTCTTGGGCCAAGTCTGACAAAAGGCAGAAGTGTGGCAATATTCTACCTGGGAGGAACAGCAGGGGTCTACACTATGGGAGTCCCTAAAGTTAGAATTTTGAAACTCATTCTCATGCCTGAGATAAAAACAAAACAAAACAAAACAAACAAACTCACTCAGACATAGGCAGGGTAAACACAAGATTCTGACAGAAACCAGGGAAAGATGATTGATTGCTCTTATGAGCAATCAACTCAAGTGCTGGGAATGTGAATTTTCAGCTCCATGGCTAGAGAATATGGCACCGCCATATTCATCCCTCAGTGATGAAAGACTTCAGGGAGCCATCAAAACAGTCCAGAGCTACTTACACCAAGTCCTGTCTCCCTGTGCACTGGAGGTGCATATTCACCTAGGGCAAGTCCACATGAGACTCAGTGCAAGAGGCCCCTCCCCCAGAAGACCAGCACAAACAATTTGCTCAGGTCAAGTTTACTGATCATAGAATACTGCAAAGCTTCAGCTCTAGGGGAAAATAGTATCTAGCCTCCTTTGTACTTCTTTTTTTCATTTATTTTCTTATTTTTTCAAAAAATGCTGGTGCTTTGATCTTGCCCCAGATCTTCCCCAGCTCCAGAGCTATAAGAAATAAATTTCTGTTGTTTTAAGTCACTTGGTCTGTGGTATTTGTTATAGCAACTAGAATGGGATAAGACACTATAGAACCCCTACTCATTTAATGTTTCTCAACTTTTAAAATACAAGGCAAATAAGATTTTCTCAGTAGCACCCATTGTTAAAACTTTCAAATGGATAAATCTATTAATATTATAAAATACCTCCATAATTTTGGCTTCTCCATTTTCAGCATCACATTCTCCTTTAATAACTTCTTGCTTCTTTTCAGCTATTGCTTTGGCACCTGCATCTGTATTTTTTTCCACTATATCATTTTTTGTCTTCATTTTCTGTCCAGCAACACAAAATAATAAAAACAAATATACAACTTAACTGATATGTTAATTAAATGGCCCAAGTTATTTTATCAGCTGCTGTAATGATTTACAAAAAGCTTTAAAATACCCATATAAACTTAATATCAACAAAAATATGACTTGACACTTTTAGTTTCATCCTAAACCTAAAACAGCATTAAAAATGAATAATGTTCTGGGACACCCGGGTGGCTCAGTGGATTAAGTGTGGGATTCTTGGTTTCGGCTCAGGTGATGATCTCAGGGTCCTGGGAGTGAGCCTTGTGTAGGGCTCCACACTCAGCACAGAGTTTGCTTTCCCCTCTCCTTTACCCTTTGGCTCCCTGTCCCCACCCCATCCTCCACTGTCCCTGTTTTTGCTCTCTCTCATATAATTAAGTAAAATAATTCTTCTAAATGAATAATATTCTTTTTGTATAAATTAAATAAACTTTCTTTTAAATGAGAAGCAACAGGTTAGAATACTGACCAGTGGTCACTCAGAGCTAACTGCAACAGATTAAGACTTTGATAAATTAACTCTTTTTGACAAGAGGGGGGGTTTATCTGTCATGTCTCATAATTAGCAACAGGGTTTTATTGATAGCAAAGCTTCCAGTGGTAATAATTCAGAGAAATACTATGTTAGCAAGAGCATCACTTTAGATATATTTGAAAGAGATAACCTAAAGAAGAGCTGACTCAGTATATGTATCTACAAGTTTGAAATGACTTGAATCATGACCAAGAAATCTCTTTGCCTTTGTGTGTAAAAAGCACTAGATTAAGGGCCAGAAAAATTGTGCTTGAAATCTGGATCTGTGACTTATTTGATGTGATCTTGAGCACAAGTATAAATCTTGTTGTGCATGTCTTTTATATGTAAAGAAGGGTAATAACACCCAACTCATAGGGGTATTATAAGGAGCAAATGACAAAACACATGTGAAATTGATTTAGAAATATAAAATATAATATAGGTATATTATTACTATTTTAACACATGAGAAACTGAGAGCCAAGTAGGTTAATGCATTTTAAAATCCATGATCATACAGTATTTGTTTTATTGTAGCATTATCTTCTATTTTTGAAGGACATAAAGTGTTTAATATCTTTTTATAAACTATTTCATTTATTTATTTGAGATAGAGAGAGATCATGGGTGGGGGGGAAGGGGCAGAAGGAAAGGGAGAAGCAGACTACCCCACTGAGCAGGGAGCTCAATTCCAGGACCCTTAGATCATGACCTTAGCCCAAGGCAGACACTTAGCCACCCCGGTGCCTGAACTTTCTTAATAACCTATAAATTGGATACCTAATTTTATAGAATAGTGACCTTCAAATGTAAAATAGAGAAAAAAATTAAAAGCCTTTCTCTTCTGTTGTCCACTTATTGTTAAAACTTCATTTGCCCTAGTTTTAGCAGTTTTTTAATAAAAGAATTCAAAGCCTTTTATAAATATGACTATAATTTACAGTTTCTCCAATCACAAAATGATGGGATTCGATGATTTTAATGTTCCCCCTAGCTTTAAGGTTTATGATTTTAACCAATCTTTAAAGTATTAACTATACCTCAGTAAAGCAATATTAAAAATTAGTTGTATTATATTTACACATTATTACACACAAGTAAATAAATACAAATATAAAGTGAAAACTGAATTTAATATTGAGGCTATTTTTATTTCTAGTGTTGTTAGCCACATCAGAGTATATAATTCTATATGAAATCAATTGTATTCATTTAAAAATAATGTATGTGAAAACACTTTGCAAACTGTAAAGTACTATATAAATGTTAGTTACTACTATTATTACTTTGGTTACTACAGTTTTCACTTTTTGTTTTCCAGAAACATTGGTGTTGTGACTATATGATGTCAAAGGCATGTACATTTTATAGGTCTACCCAACTAAAATTTTGTTTTGCTTCTTCTTAATGAAAATACCCAAATGCAGTGGACAATCACAGAACATGAACAAATATCCCTTACTCAAAAAGCTTACATATACCATATGGTATAATGTAATATATTACTAACTAAACAGAAAACAAAGAAAGTAAAATGATTAACTGCATGCCTTTCCAAAAAAAAATATTTCTGAAGTAAAGCAATTTTCTCTCAACATTCCATGTTAAATATTTACCTTTGGAGTTGATGTTCTTTTGGGCTTCAACTCTGGTGTAATGGGCATTGGCATCTGCATCAAAAAACACAAGTCATGAAGGGGAAGGAGGAAATCATAACTGAAGAAAGATCACTAATCATGAAATCCAACCTCTTAACTTAAATAAATGGGCATAGTTCAGACTGAGCACTTGGTGGGGGGGACAACAACATTTCCTTGGTGAGAAAGATTTTGCTAAAACATCCAAGATAAATCTGTATAAAATAACTAGTATTGTCCAAAATTCCCTGAATTTTAAAATTACATTTTACAATACATGGGAAGCTTTCTTTTAAAGACCACTTACAGCAGACAGTCTGGCTGATCTTCTCTTTGGCTATAAGTAAAATAATAATAATAATTATAATAATTAGTTATTTCTAACATAGATACAAAAAAAAAAAGATCGAAAGAGCACACGTATTTAGTGTAACACTACATGAAA
>NC_081575.1:60103967-60188979 GCF_022355385.1 Mustela nigripes | reverse complement strand
CAGCTGCCAATCTAATATTTTTACCATTGTATGTTACAGACTTCTTTTCCCAGGCTGCTTTCAGGATTTTCTCTTTGTCACTGAGACTTGTAAATTTTACTATTATGTGACGGGGTGTGGGCCTATTCTTATTGATTTTGAGGGGCGTTCTCTGAACCTCCTGAATTTTGATGCTCGTTCCCTTTGCTTATTGGGGAAATTCTCCTCAATAATTCTCTCCATTATACCTTCTGCTCCCCTCTCTCTTTCTTCTTCTTCTGGAATCCCAATTATTCTAATGTTGTTTCGTCTTATGGTGTCACTTATCTCTCGAATTCTCCCCTCGTGGTCCAGTAGCTGTTTGTCCCTCAAAAGTTTATTTTTTAAAGATATTGTTGGTTGGTATTTTCAATGGGCATAATAAATGGTTCAGTCTAGAGTGAGCAAAATATATTAATGCACATATTTTTGAATCTTGTCAAAGATTGATCTGAGGCATCGTCTAGACTGATTACACCACTTAGCTGAGACTCTGGAGTAACTTTGAGCTCATCTATAATTTTACTGGAAAGTTTTCCTGGTTGGGTAAATGTTATTTGAAAATTTTCAACTTCTAGTACCTATCCTCATTTACTGAAAAGGGTTTCAAAGCTTCTCATTTAAGTTATAAACACGTCTAGTTCCTTTTAATTTACTAAGTTCTACCTATTAATCTGTGCTTTTATATAAGATATAGGAGTTTTTTAATCTTAATTTTTTCTAATATTTTACCATCAGCCTTATCTTATAGAAGGGCAGATATTAGTCAATGGCTAATAATACTAGGATATAGACTGGGACAATTCTTTTTTTATTTTTAGGATTTTGAAAATTTATTTATTTGACATACAGGGATCACAAGTAGGGAGAGAGGCAGGCAGAGAGAGAGAGGAGGAAGCAGGCTCCCTGTGGAGCAGAGATCCCAATGTGGGCCTCTATCCCAGGACTCTGGGACCACGCCCTGAGCTGAAGTTGGAGGCTTTAACCCACTGAGCCACCCAGGTATCCCTAGACTGGGACAATTCTACAAGTTGTATGAATATTATGGCACACTAAGATGATGGTATCTTTAAAACAATTATATTTCAGCTTTTCATATTTTAAATTACTTCCATGCTTCTGCCTTTTTCGATCTCTTTAGAAAGCCTACTAAGGTTAGTTACCTTTACAAAAACAATTCATTGGGGCATCTGGGTGGCTCAGTGGGTTAAGCCTCTGCCTTCAGCTCAGGTCATGATCTCAGGGTCCTGGGATCTAGCCCTGCATTGGGCTCTCTGCTCAGCAGGAGTCTACGCTTCCCCCTCTCTCTCTGCCTGCCTCTCTGCCTACTTGTGATCTCTGTGTTTCTGTCAAATAAATAAATAAGATCTTTAACAACAACAACAAAAACAATTCATTAAAAAAAGAAATAATAAAAAAATTTGAAAATTCCACATACTTCCCTATGAGACTATAGCCTGTTTTCAAGACAAGACAAATCATGGGGCACCTGGGTTGCTTAGTCTGTTAAATGTCTGCCTTTGCCTCGGGTTCTGAGAGTTCCAGGACTGAGCCCCACATTGGGCTCCCTACTCTGCAGGGAGTCTGTTTCTCCCTCTCCCTCTACTCCTTCTATGCTTATGCTCTCTCTCAAGTAAATAAATAAATTAATTAATTAAAAGGTAAATCAGTTTTCTGGTGTAGCACAACTGTCCATCAGTGAAGGTTAATTAGAAACAATCACCCTTCACTGAGAAAATAGTGACAACCTGTCAAGTAGGTTGTGTGTCAGAAGCCAACATCTTCATTAATATAAATATTTGATATAGTAAACTGATACCATTTTAACCAGAGGATAAGGTTAAATGCTGGATTTTCTTAACTCTGCATCATAGTATGGATTTCTCTCCCACTTTTTGTTTCTACCTTTCATCCGCTTACATAAGAGATTATTTTATATGCACCATATAACCCTTCAAATTGTTTTATTTTGTCATAACTCACTTGAAATATATATCTAAAGTGTGATAACAAAATATTAAATCTAGGTTTTTTTCCCAATCTTTAAACTAGACATACAAATGTTCTAATGAAGTCTTAGAACTCAAGTAGATTTTGTTTTAGGAAATTGGCAATCTATGCTCTTATTATCATTAACTGCATATTCCATCAAGGGGATAAATAAACAGCTGTACAACAAAGATACTAAATCTGAAAATGTTTCCAAGTACATAGAAAAGGAAGAGTTCAGGGAGGAAGAGAGAAAAGAAGTTCCTCTGGAAAAAATTCATTAAGGAATTATCTCTGAAGTCATTTTTTTTAGGCATCATTTATACACATCTCTGTGTTCTTAAATTCTAAGGACATGATAGGAAACACCTTATTTCTTACTTACTTTACTTCTTTTTCAAGAAATAATTCTTTTTGTTCTTTCCTATCTTTTTTTTTAATTTTAAAGATTTTATTTACTTATTGGACAGACAGAGATCACAAGGATGCAGAGAGGCAGGCAGAGAGAGGAGGAAGCAGGCTCCCCACCGATCAGAGAGCCCAATGTGGGGCACGATCCCAGAATCCTGGGATCACGACCCAAGCCAAAAACAGAGGCTTTAACCCACTGAGTCACCCAGGCACCCCTCTTTCCTATCCTTTTTTTTTAATTAAGTCAGTCTATGATCAATTTGTTAAACCACACCTGATATGCTTTATTGATTTCCCAGTTATTTAAACTGAAAAATTGTATTTTCTATTGAAGTGAGTAACCATTCAAGCAAATGGGCATGTTCAGTTCTTACACATATTAATGACAATAGTATAAATCTACATTTACACTACATTTATTTTCACTAGTATCCAAGATCTATAAAGAACTTACCAAACTCAACACCCAAAGAACAAATAAACCAGTCAAGAAATGGGCAGAAAACATGTACAGACATTTCTCCAAAGAACACATACAAATGGCTAACAGAAAGACGGAAAAATGCTCCACAGCACTTGGTATCAGGGAGATATTTCCAATAAACTAAATATCTCTTTGGAACTTATCTGGATTTCACTATTGTGTTTCCAAATGCACATAAGACAATTTTTTAAAATATTTCCACTAAATAGTTTATTTGTTGGATTATATACTGCTTAGATTATTTCATGTATGGATTCATTGCTGATTCAAATTAAAGTGAAAATAAAATTATTCCTTCTGTCTCCTTTTGTTTTCATATTCTCATTCACTTCTAAATGTATTGTGAGATCAAGTGTCATTCAGCATTTAATTTCTCCTGGAAAATATCTACAGTGAAGATTTTTTAAAAAGTAATAATAAAATACATGCTATTGTGGTTCATGAGGTGTGACTAGTTCTGTGAAAAATATTTCTTGTGTAGCTCTTGAAAACAGAAACATTATTTTGTAAGTTTATAACTTTTGTCCATAAAAATAGTATTCTATTATATTGAGTCATTTTGATTTTATCTTTAAAATACCTGTGGCAGGTGGCACCTGGCTGGCTCAATCAGAAGAGCATGTGACTCTTGATCTCCATGTCATGAGTTGAAGCCCTGCATTGGGTGTAGAGATTACCTAAATAAATAAAACATATAAGTAAATAAAATAGCTGTAGCAAGATAATTTCTTTATATATTAATTTGTATCAATATCAAATCTTTATGTTTCTTCTTCTCAGTCAGTTATTAGTAGCTATGCATTGAGAATTTTACTGGCTAGGTTCTTAAAATTTGTGGTACTTGTTATTCAGAGAGAAAGAGATCCCAAAGAATAGAAGAGAGCAAAAGAGCCACACTGAAGGAGACTGAATTTTCCTTAAGGCAGAGGAGGTGATGGGGAAATGGGTTAGCAAGACCAGTGTACCTATGTAACTATTTGCACATAGTATCCCAGATTAAAATGTCTCTGAAGGATGCCAAATCAGGTAGTAGAAATACTGTAAGAGGGGTATCTCTGAGAAGGATTGGAACATCTTTCAGAGACAGGTAGCAAGAATTAGCACTGGAGAGCAGCACCACTTTACACTCTCACCAACACAGAAGCATGCCTATTTCCTTTACCTTGGCCAACATTTAGTATTTTAAAATGTATTGATTTTTACCAGTTGGATAGATTAAAATTTATCTTTTGATTTGTGTGTCTTTAATTATGAGGACATTGAAATTTTATATGTTTAATAGCTATTGGTATTTTTTCTGTGAATTGACTGTAACCTTTATTTTTTCCGTATGATTTTTCTTTCATCTTTTGAGTTTTTTATAGAGGTATGTTTTTCTAGTAGAGGATTTAAATTTTGTGGAGCTGTATTATTTTTTATTTATGACTCCTTGGTTGTGTTTTCTTTCGGAAGAACTTCCCCATTCCAAAATTATAAACATATCTATTAACACTTCTCTCTAGAAATTATGTAGTTTCACTTTTTATTGTTAAATATTTGTGTAGTCCTCTGGACTTTATATTTTTAAGGAATGAGAGGAGATAGAGCTTTATTGCTTCCCAAAATATGACCAGTTGTCTCAGCATAGAACTTATCATTTACAAATGAGGAAGTTGAGGCCTAGAACAATAAAACAACTCATCTAACATTTCTAAGTAAGTTATTAGCAAAGTTGAGAATAGAAATTAAGTCTCCTATTTTAACTTTTGGGCTGTTAATTTTCCAACCAAGTATACTGACTCATTGTCACCTCCTTTGCTTGATTACTTTCCTGGCTTGATGGTATTGTGATTTAGTCTAACCCAGTAGAAATTGGATGAAAAAGCTTTTTAATTATAAATAATTATATCCCTGCCACCAGAATAATGTGAATTAGAAAATGATTTATTTTCCTCTATAGGAAAGATACGTACCAGGAACTTCAGGGAGAGAGAATAGCTGTGCTCTAGTTTGATTCTTGGCATAAGTTGGAAAGGTAATGATCACAATGCTATCATGAGAGGGAGTGGGGTGAGAATGGGAGTGAGAAAAAAAGGGAAACAGAACTTCTTTTTATTTTTCTCTTGGGTTAGACCTTCACAGAGTCACAATTTGGTGATTATTAGTAAAATATTCCCTGTTTTTCTCTAGATTAAATTAGTAATAACAGCTACTATTTATTGGAATCTTACCACATGCCAGTAATTATTTAGGCTTTATGTGAATTATTTTTGGTGATCATTTTACAAATGATATAGCTAATAATTTTTGAGCAGAATTCAAACTCAGATGAGTTTGATTCCAGAGCCTATGTTCCTTTAATTACATTTCAGTTCTTTTAATTTTTATTTTGTCAATTGTTTTTGCTTTTGAATCTTAGTTCAGAAATTCCTTACTAAAAAGAGAATAATTTTTTTGCTAATACAATTAATTAGAGAATTAAATATGTTTGTTTTCCTATTTTTGCAGTTTTAAATTTTCAGTTCTTTTTAGGACAAAGAGCCATGTTGCCTCCAACTGTGAAATAACTACCAAATCAATGTTAGTAAAATGTAATTATTCTGACCACAGTTATAATTCACACTCAGTTATTCCACAAATATTCATTGAAGGCTTGTCAGGGCCCAGACACTACATTAGGGATTGAGGATACAAATATTTAACTCTGGTTTCTGAGGAATTCACAATCTAGTAGAGAAATAGTTGTCACTATAAAAATAATAATGTAATTTGAGATGTAATATAACTGAGATATGTGCAAAATAGTATGGAAATCAGAATAAGAAGCAACTAACACTGCCTAAAAGTTGGGAGGTCAGGAAAGGCTTTGCTTAAGGAGATAAAGAGAATAGAAGAGAGATGGGCTTTCCAAGCAAAGAATTATAAACTTTTTGTTAATTTTTGTTTTTGTTTGTTTGTTTTTTGTTACTCATCCTAGAGAAGTAATTGTTAAAATACTTAATACTAATACTCATACTCATACTAATATTAATAATAAAATAAAATACTAATGCTAATACTAATTGTTAAAATACTAGTCTTGTGCTAATTATTTTTCATAGTATATGTAAAAACAAATACATAACTATTAGAATACTTGTCAATGTAACCTCTCAGTTTACCTTGTGGACTACCTATAGTAGTGTGTCCACACCTTGAAAAACATTCCTCTGTTAGAGGCACTGGCATTCCTCCCAGGGCTCAATGCAGTTGTCTGGGTTTTTAATATAACTGGACAATCTAATGACTGTTTGAGCCATGTACTTCTCAGGAAGTGCTAAATGGATAGCTTTTCTTTTCTTTTCTTTTCTTTTCTTTTCTTTTCTTTTCTTGTTTGACTACAGAGGAGTGGGACTCTATCTTGAATACAGCCAGGTAAATCCAAACAATGGAACTGTGTTGGAAATGAGAAGGATTATATAAGTGTCCCACCAAACTAGAAACTCTGATATTGACCACCTACCATTTAGGCTAGCAGGGGCAGGTTTGAATCAGTGAGCTAATCTATCAAATAATTCAGCCTTCTTGCATAAAATGTGGACCAGAAAAGACTGGCAAACATGTGGAATGCATATTATTATACGTATACCACATAATTTCACTGAAATAAATATTAAAACCATTATCTTTTCAACTTAATAATTCTGTTTATTGTTTTTGTTGTCAATTCAATTCAACATTTCAATTAAAATTTTAATTATTAAATGATTTGACTTTAGTAAATTGGATTTCCATTAGATTTTTTTTTATTATAATGAGCATGAAAATACCTGGTGGTTTTTGATGACTACCAAAAAGTAAACTAATCTATTGATGATGAATCTATGAATAGATTTATATGTGTCAAACAAGAGTGACACTAAAAAAAAAAAAAGATACCACTGTTTAAACACATTATAAGATTTGACTAATATAGACATAACAGTTGTCTGAATATTAAACTTAACCTGTTAGAAATTGTATTATGTGCTATGCCATTTCTCAATTGTGTTGTTGTGCTTTTTGGTTACAAGCATTGATTATAGCCAGTTTAAGACATTCACTATTGGAACACTATTATTAGATTTAATATTGAACTAGATTGTTGCAGTGAGTTTTGGATTTAATACTTGGCTTCCTTAATATTCTAAATTTCTATGACCAAATTCCAAATTTTATAACTAGAATAATTTTTTCTTTCATTAAACAGCTTATTGAGATATAATTCATATACCATAAAATTCACCTTCTTAAAGTGTACAAGTCAATGTATTTTGGAAATTCACAGTGTGTGAAACCATACTGCAGTCAATTTTGTGATATTTAAATCAGTCCCAAAAGAACACTGTACTCATCAGCAGTCACTTCCCATTTTCCCCCAAACCCCTCACTCTGCAGTTGATCTGTATATTTAACACAATCCTTAAATTCATATGAAAACTAAAAGGACTTAGAATAGCTAAACTAATCTTAGAAAAGAATAATAAAGTTATGGGACTCATAGTTCCCAATTTCAAAACTTATTATAAAGCAGCATTAATTAAGACAGTGGCGTAAGGGTAAACATATAGATCAATGGAATAAAATTGAGAATCTAGAAAGTAACCATTATCATATGTCTGGTTATTGACAAGGCTATAAAGAAAGTTCAATAGAAAAAAAAAGTTTTTTTCTTTTTAAAGACTTTATTTATTGATTTGTTTATTTGAGGGAGAGAGAGCATGAGAGGGGGGAGGGTCAAAGGGAGAAGCAGACTCCCTGCTGTCCTGGGACTCTGAGATCATGACCCGAGCTGAAGGCAGTCACCTAACCAACTGAGCTACTTGGGCACCCAGATTTTAAAAAGTTGTTTTTTGGTTTTGTTTTTGTTTTTTGCCCACCTTGCCTGTACCTTTCACAAACCTGCAGTTCTCTACTTACCCCACATCCGGTGAAACCAGTTGAGCACCAATGCCGTGGGAACAGACATGGCCAGAGGAGTGGCGGCCAGGCTCAAACTGGGACTGCTGCTTCTGGGCTGCTCCTACGCATGCAGATTTATTCAAATCAAACTACTGCTGTAACAATTTCAAGTAACTCCTCCCAGGATACCTCCACTGCCCCAAATCCAGCAACAACTGGCAGTGCTCTGTAGTCAATAGCCATTCTCTTCATGATTTCATTCTTCCTTTTCATCTCTACTGTTTAGAGATTCAGATTGAGAAACATCTATACTTCTTAATCTTCTAAGCCCAATCAAAATAGCATATAGATACCCAATGTGACAAGTTAAAAACAGGTCTTCATTGAATCTGCTAATTCCACATCTTACTTTATTGACACAAAAAATGTTGAGGAACCCATCCTTGATTGGTTTGAAGAACATGTGAAGAGTTTGATTAGACAGTGAATGTCTATTAAATCTACTGGAGCTTCCTGTACAAGATGAAGGAATAACATCCAAGATTAGTTAAGAGTTGATTTCTTTAAATGCAGCATAAGAAGTTTTGACATGTAAAATTCTACCTTGAAAATGAGAATAGGTTTTATCTTACATAGATATAAAGGATGGGATGTGAACAGAATGTTTTCATTTGGTTCATTAAATCTTTAAGGCCATGAAACAGGTAATACAGAAATCTTCCATGATTCTATTTGTATGTATGTACATTAGAAGCAACTTCCAACTGTTACTGTAAAACCTCAATGCATTGCTTCAGCAGTTCTAATTTAATGCCTGTGTACTCTAAAGTTTCACATTGTTAAGCTATCACTATTTCTTGGAAACTGAACTTTTTCTTCTGAGGCTTTAGATTGAACATTGCATTTGATTTTTTATATAGTAATTGACATGTGCCAGGGCAATGATGGATTGGAATCTATACCAGACTGAAGGATAATGAGTACATTTTGCTTATATATTTACCACCTGTACCTATTCAATGAGAGTGCCAGATTCATTTAGCTAAACTGATCCCAAAGAGTAGATGTACATTGACCTCAACTAATTTCAAAATAATTTTTATTTTTGCATATGTTGAATACTTTTAAAAAATATTTTATTTATTTCTGGGGCACCTGGGGGGCTCAGTCGTTAAGTGTCTGCCTTTGGTTCAGGTCATGATCCTAGGGCCCTATGATGGAGCCCCGCATTGGGTTCCCTGCTCCACAGGAAGCCTGCTTCTCCCTCTCCCACTCCCTTAGTTTGTATTCCCTCTCTTGCTGTCTCTCTCTTTTTCAAAGAGATAAATAAGATCTTTTTTAAAAAGATTTTATTTGTTTATTTGACACACAGAGAGAGATCATGAGTGGGAGGAAGGGGCAGAGAGAGAGGCAGAAGCAGATTTCTTGCTGAGCAGGTAGCCAGATGTGGGGCTTGATCCCAGGACCCTGAGATCATGACCTGAGTCAAAAGCAGATACTTAACAGATGGAGCCACCCAGGCTTCCCTGTTGAATACTTTTTAAAATTTAAAGGAAATGATCTGTTTTGAAAGTGAAATTTGCAAATCTTAAAATTAAAAAGGCAAAATGCATATAGGAACCAAAATTGTAAATCAAGTATTTGGGAAGGGAAGACTGGAAGGTTACTACTTACATTAAATTCCAAAAAAAACTTCTTTATTCTTTCTTCAAATTTTTTTTTTTTAACTCTCAATCAGAATAGTCACATTTGAACAGTTTCTGTCAGTCTATATTTTTAGATAGTTATAACTTGGTCCTAAGCCTAAAGTGGACTTGATTCTGGAAAGTTAATCTTTTCACAATTGCCTCAATGCACAGAAAGTGTTTTTTTAAATATACACATGCTAAGGTCTTCAGTTCACATGGTCACATATTGATGCTTAGATGTCCCAATATCAAATATGGCCACATGGTCTTGATAACTATTTGTTTTTCCCATTTTCAGGAACCTACACCAGAACAACCATGTCCAGCACATCTCAAGCCACTGTGTCTGTGAATGAACTTTCTGTTTTGTTGTATTCCTGAATATTATACATCTATTTTGGATTATATATTGTGTTTGTGTATTTATGCTTTGATTCATAGTAACTTCTCATTTACAGAATTGATTTGCATTGAACACAAACTGTAAATAAAAATGACTGAGAAAGAAAATAAAAAGCTTTTCAACAAATGGCACTGGAAAGAGGGGATATATACATGTGAAAAAATGAAGTTGGACTCCACATCATACACAAAAATCAACTCAAAATGGATCATATACCTGAACATAAGAGATAAAATGATAAGGGCATGAATATTTACTTTCATGTTTTCTTCCAAAAGCATTTTTGTTTTATCTCTTACACCCTTGTCAAAAACTTGCAACTTCAATCAAGTCCACTTTGAATAGTGGAAACAGTATTTTCATAGAGATGCCTTTACCTTTGCATACTTTTAAAATGTCATTGTTTTGAATATTTGATGTGGATAATTTTTTTCTACTCATAAAATATGATGTATATATTGAGTGATAAAAGGATAATCTATTGTATATACCCATATTTCTTTAACAACTTTAGTAAAGATATCATTCAGATACCATATAGTTCACCAATTCAAAGAATACAATTCAATTTATTTCAGTACAACAGGATTGTGCAATAATCATCACAATCCATTTCAGAATAATTTTTCTCTAGAAGAAAATTCTAGACCTACTAGCAGTCACTGTTCATTCCCCCCAAATTCCTCCAAACTGGCCATCCCCAGGAAATCACCAGTTTGTTTATTTTCTGTCTCTATAGATTTGTCTTGTCTGGACAT
The DNA here is from genome assembly GCF_022355385.1 of Mustela nigripes. NCBI lineage: Eukaryota > Metazoa > Chordata > Mammalia > Carnivora > Mustelidae > Mustela > Mustela nigripes. The sequence continues at coordinate 60,178,329 of NC_081575.1, read as the reverse complement.
TTCACAAAAATAAAATTATGTCATGTATAGTCCTTTTGTTACTGATTTTCACTTAATACAATGCTTTCAAAGTTCATCCACATTGTAGCATGAATCACTACTTTATTCCTTTCTACTGCTAATCAATATTTCATTGTATGGATATACTACATTGTACATACCCATTTATCAGTTGGTGGACATTTGAGTTCTTTTTATTTCTGGTTATAATTAATAATGCAGCAATGAATATTTTTATGTGGAGGCATGCTTCTATTTCTCTTTGATACATGTCTAGGAGTGGAATTGCAGAGTCATACGGATACTTTGCCCATTCTTAAACTGGGTTATTTATTGTATTATGATTGATATGTAAGAGTTCTTTACAGATTCTGAATGAAATTTCCTTCTAAAATACACAATTGTCAATTTTTTTCCCTCATTATTTGGGTTATATACTCACTTTCTTAATGATATCTTTTTGCAGCTTCTAATATTTTAATTTTGGTGAAGTCGAATTTATCTGTTTTTATTTTCTTGTTTTTTCTCTCACTGGCATATCTATGAAACTACTGCAATATTGAATATACTGGTGGTTGTCTGGGGCTTGTGGAGTTAAGGAGTTTTGGGGAATGAACAATGACTGCTAATGGGCACAGGGTTTTGTTCTAGAGGGAAAAATGTATTTTAAAATTGATTGTGATGATTGTTGCACAACCCTGTTATACAAAAAATATTGAATTGTACACTTTGAATCAGGGAATTATATGGTATCTGATTGGTATCTTAATAAAGCTGCTAAAAGAAATATGGGTACATACAATAGATTATCCTTTCTTTCTCTTCATGTGTTTTAAACATTACATTTTGTGGTTAGAACAAAAATTATTACAGCATCAAATATTCAAGCCAATGACATTTAAAAAATGGAGAAAATGGATGAAAACTTAAATGTGAGACAAGAAACCATCAAAATCCTGGAGGATAACACAGGTAGTAATCTCTTTGACATGGGCCATACCAACTTCTTCCTAAATGTGTCTCTTGAGACAAGGGAACCAAAAGCAAATATAACCTACAGGGACTTCATCAAGATAAAAAGCTTCTGCACAATGAAGGAAATAGTCAACAAAACTAAAAAGCGGCCTACAGAATAGGACAAGATATTTGCAAATGACATATCTCATAAAAGGTTAGTATCCAAAATCTATAAAGAACTTACTAAACTCAACAAATAATTCAGTTAAGAAATGGGTGCCTGGGGCGCCTGGGTGGCTCAGTGGGTTAAGCCGCTGCCTTCAGCTCAGGTTATGATCTCAGGGTCCTGGGATCGAGTCCCACATCGGCCTCTCTGCTCAGCGGGGAGCCTGCTTCCCTCTCTCTCTCTGCCTGCCTTTCCATCTACTTGTGATTTCTCTCTGTCAAATAAATAAATAAAATCTTTAAAAAAAAAAAAAAGAAAGAAAGAAATGGGTGCCTGGGTGGCTCAGTGGGTTAAGCCTCTGCCTTCGGCTTGGGTCGTGGTCCCAGGGTCCTGGGATTGAGCCCCACATCAGGCTCTCTGCTCAGCAGGGAGCCTGCTTCCTCCTTCCTCTCTCTGTCTGCCTCTCTGCCTATTTGTGATCTCTGTCTGTCAAATAAATAAATAGAATATTAAAAAAAAAAGAAATGGTCAGCAGACATGAATAGACACTTCGCAGGAGAAGACATTCAGATGGCTAATACACACATAAAAAGACTCTCTTCATCACTCATCATCAGGGAAATACAAATCAAAACCACAAGGAGATACCACCTCACACCAGTCATAATGGCTAAAATTAACAATACAAGAAACAGCAGGTGTTGGCAAGGATGAAGAGAAAGGGAAACCCTCTTTTGCTGTTGATGGGAATGCAGTCTGGTGCCCACTCTGGAACACAGTATAGAAGTTCCTCAAAAAGTTACAGATAAAATTTTCCATATCCAGCAATTGCACTACAAGGTATTTACCAGAAGAATACAAAAATACAGATTCAAAGGTGTAAATGCACACTGATGTTTTTAGCAGCATTATCAGTAATAGCCAAATTATGGAGAAAGTCAAATGCCCATTGACTAATGGATTGATAAAGAAGAGGTGATATATATGCACAATGGAATATTACTTAGCCATTGAAAAGAATGAAATCTTGCCCTTTGCAATGATGTAGATGGAGCTAGAGTGTAATATGCTAAGTGAAATAAGTCAGTGAGAGAAAGACAAATACCACATTATCTCACTCATATGTGGAATTTAAAAAGGCAAATAGATGAACCTAGTGGAAGTGAGGAAACAAGAGACAGGGAAACAATCTATAAAATACTCTTAATGATAGAGAATAAACAGGGTCGATGGAGGGAGGTGGGTGGGAAATGGGCTAGATGTGTAATGGGTATTAAAGAGAGCACTTGTGATGAGTGCAGGCTGATGTATGTAAGTGATGAAGTCACAGAAACCAATATTGTACTATATATTAACTAAATAAAATTTAAATTAAAAAATGAAATATTGCCATTTACAATGATGTTGATAGAGGTAGAGAGTATTGTGCTATGTGAAATAAGTCAGTCGGAGAAAGACAAATACCATATTATTTCACTCATATGTGGAATTTAAGAAACATAACAGATGAACATAGGGGAAAAAAGAGACAAGAAAATCATTGAACAGAATCATAACTATAGAGAACAAAGTGAGGCTTACTAAAGAGGAGGTGGGTGGGGGGATGGGTTTAATAAGTGAAGGGTGTTAGGAGGACACTTGTGATGAGCAGTGGGTGTTTTATGTATGTGATCCATCTCTAAATTCTATAACTGGATCTAGTATTATACTGTATGTTAACTAACTGGAATTTAAATAAAAACTTGAAATAAAAGTAAACAAATTGGGGAAAAGTGGGGAAAATAAAGGTGACTCAATAAAAGTATTATTTCACACTTCAAAATGGTAAAATATTGAAATCAGTAAAGTGATAAATCACATATGTATATTGCAATACCCAGAGGAACCTCTATGAAAACTATACAAAGATTAGGGGAGGGTATGTGCTTTGGTGAGTGCTGTGAAGTGTGTAAACCTGGTGATTCACAGACCTGTACCCCTGGGGATAAAAATATATGTTTATAAAAAAAAAAAAAAAACCTTAATTAAAAACTGAAAAAAAAAAAGGGAAAAAAAAAAAAGATTACTCAAAAGCACTATAAATAATTCGTGTTAGAATCCTGAAAAATATTCAAATAATAAATAGGAAGGCATAAAAAGAGAGACTGAAGATGCCTAGGTGGCTCAGTTGGTTTAGTATCTGCCTTTGGCTCAGGTCATGATCTCAGGGTCCTGGGATTGAGTTTCACACCCGGCTCTCTGTTCAGTGGGGAGTCGGCTTCTCCCTGTCACTCTTCCTCTGTAGTCTCCCTCTCTCTCTCTCTTTCTCTCAAATAAAGAAATAAAATCTTTTATTTTTAATGAGATATATAGAAACAGAGGAATGATGCTTGGAAGTAACAAACAGAAAATAAATAATAAAATGGCAGACATAAACTCTAACATATCCAAAATGTTAAATATAAATGGAAAATACATTTCAAAAGATAGACTGGTAGAGTGGGTTAAATGAGCCAAAAGATAGTTAACTGTAGTCTAACTGCAGACTTAAACTCTAACATATCCAGAATGCTATATATAAATGGCAAATACATTTCAAAAATAGATTGGAAGAGTGGGTTAAAGAAATGAGCCAAAAAAAAAAAAAAAAAAAAGAAAGAAACAGAAAAGAAAAGAAATGAGCCAATTATATGCCATTAGCAACAGACACTTCAAATTCAATGAGTGTGTCAAAAGTAAAAGGTGGGAAAATATATACCATGCAAATATTTATTGTGTTTTATTAGAGAAAAGTATTTTCTCTACTACCCCTTCACACAAAAAATTCAAAGACATGGGACGATGAAATTATTTTCACATTGGCTCAATAAAAATAGTACTTGAGATATTACATTTTACACATATTGGAAATATCTATATAAATTGTCTCCAATTCATAAGAGATTCTTAGAATCACAGCTGAACATCAACTGGAAATTATTTCCAGATTTTAAAATATTGTTTGGTGTTATGAACTTATTTTGTAATTCAACATATCTGTGAATATTATTATTTAATTAGGTACATATTCGTTTCCCTGTAATTGGATACAGTGCCTATCAGTTCCAGCAAGATTCTTAAACTTTAGGCATCTATTCTATAGTGAATATATTTAAGCAGTCTATACTAATCACTTTTTTAAAAGTATGATCTAAGATGGTCATCACTGCTATGTGCTTAAGAATTTAAGTCTGCGGATGCCTGGGTGGCTCAGTTGGTTAAGCCTCTGTCTTTGGCTCAGATCATGAATCCAGGGTCCTGAGATCCCATATCATGCTTCTTGCTCACTGGGGAGCATGCTTCTCCTCCTTATCCCCCCTGCTTGTGATCTCTCCCTCTATCTCTCTGTCTCTCTCTGATAAATAAATAGATAGATAGATAGATAGATAGATAGATAAAATCTTTAAAAAAAAACAATACTTATGGACATTGGGGAGGGTATGTGCTATGGTGAATGCTGTGAAGTGTGTAAACCTGGTGATTCACAGACCTGTACCCCTGGGGTTAAAAATACATTATTATAAAAAAAAAATTGACTAATTTATGGTTTACCTCTCTTTTTTCCCCCTATGTTTATCTGTTTTGTTTCTTAAATTCCACATATGAGTGAAATCATATGGTTTTTGTCTTCCTATAACTGATTTATTTCTCTTAGCATAGTACTCTCTAGCTCCATCCACATCATTGCTAATGGTTGGATTTCAGTCACTTTTATAGTTGACTACTATTCTATTGTATACATATATCACTTCTTCTTTTTCCAACCATCAATTGATGGACATTAGTCTATTTCCATAATTTGGCTTTTGTTGATAATTCTGCAAAAACTGATTCTTTTAATAATAAGTAAAAGGGCACAAATCACCACTATCAGGAGTAAAACAGAAGATATCAGTACATATCCTCCAGCTTTTGAAAGTGTCATAAGGGAAGACTATGAACAACTTTACACTCATAAATTACATAACTCACAGGAAATAGACCAGATTCTTGAAAATAATAAACTATAAAACCTCAACCAAGATGAATAAGTCTTTTATACCAAACATTTAACAAATAATTAACAACAATTTCACACAATTTCTTTTAAAAACTCAAAGAAGGAACACTTCATGACTAACTTATGAGGTCAGTATTATATTGCTCCCAAACCACAAAAAAACAGTGTAAAACTCAAAAAAAAAAAAAAAAGAACACAAACGAATATATCTTATGGACTTGGGGGAGGGGGGAAAACTCAACAAAATATAAGCAAACTGAATCCAACAAAGTAAAAAGGAAAAACATATTAGAAACAAATGTGCTTTAAATCTTGAAAATGAAAAACAAAACTGGAGGTATCACAATTCCAGACTTCAAGTAATATTACAGATCTGTAGTAATGAAAAAAGTATGGTACTGGCACAAAAACAGACACATGGATCAATGGAACATAATTGAAAGACCAAAACTAGACTGACAATCTTATCTTAATCTACAGTCAATTAATTTTTGACTGAGGAAGCAAGAATATGCACCGGGAGAAAAACAGTCTCTTCAACAAATTGTGTTGGGAAAACTGGACAGCTACATACAAAAGAATAAAACTGGGCCACTTTCTTACACTATACACAAAAGTAAACCTCAAATGGATTAAAAATGTAAATGTGAGATCTGAAAATATATAAATCCTAGGAAAGAACACAGACAGTAATTATTCTGACATCAGCTGTAGGCACATCTTTCTAGCTATGTGTCCTAAGGCAAGGAAAATAAAATTAAAAAATAAATTATTGAGACTACATCAACATAAAAATATCTGTACAGCCAAGTAAACAGCTAACAAAACTAAAAGACAACCGCCTGAGTGGCACAATACATTTGCAAATGGCAAAGCTGATAAAGGTTTAGTAACCAAAATCTATAAAGAACTTATACAACTAAACACCCAAAAACCAAATAATTAAAAATGGGCAGAAAACCTGAGCAAACATTCTCCAAAGGAGACATACAGGTGGATAATAGGCACATGAAAAGCTGTTCAACATCACTGATCATCAGGGAAATCTGACTCAAAAAACAATGAGATACCACTTTACACCTGTCAGAATGACTACAGTTAAAAACAAAAAAAAGTCAAGAAACAGCAAGTGTTGGTGAGAATGTGGAGAAAAATGTACTCTTTTTGAGAATGCAAACTGGTGCAGCCATTGTGGAAGACAGTATGAAGTTGCCTCAAAAAATTTAAAATTGAACTACTGAGTATTTACCAAAAGAATTCAAAACCACTAATTCAAAGGGATATATGCACCCCTGTTCTTATATTACTTCCAATAGGGAAATTACAGAAGCATTCTAAGTGTCCATTGATAGATGAATGAATAAAGAAGATGTGGTATATATTTATAATGGAATATTATTCATCTATAACATAGGATTAAATCTTGCTATTTGTAACAACATGGGTGGATCTAAAGAATATAATGCAAAGTGAAGTAAGCTAATCAGAGAAAGACAAATACGTAATTTCGCTCATATGCAAAATTTAAAAAACAAAACAAATGAACACATTTTTAAACATTTTTAAAAGAGACAAGCCAATGAGGGGGGACAAAAAAAGACAAACCAAAAAACAGACTCTTAGCGAATAAGCAGATGGTTACCAGAAGAGAAGTGGTTGGAAGGTAAATGAAATATGTGAAGGGAATTAAGAAGAGTACACTTAACATAATGAACAGTGAGTAATGTATAGAATTGATAAATCACTATATTGTACAATTGAAACTAATATAGCAGTGTGTTAACTACATTGGAATTAAAGTTAAAAATTAAATAAAATAAAATGATGAAAAAAGAAACAAGTGTGTTTTATTATAGTTATGCAAGGCCAGCTCAACATCTGAAAATCAATTAAAGTGATTCACCATATTAACAGGTTACAAAAGAAAAGTCATACGATTATATCAAAACACCCATAAGGTGCATTTTACAAAATTCATTTTTTTTGGATGATAAAAACAGCCAATCAGAAATAGAGGGAATTACCTCACTATGGTAAAAAACACCTACTATAAAGTCCTGAGCTAACATTGTACTTAATGATCAAAGAATGAATGCTTTCCCCCTAAGATTGGGAAAGGCTTCACCTATTACCACTTTTACTCAGTGTCTTATAGGAAGTCTGGTGAGCAAAATAAAGGCAAGAAAAAAATGAAAAGTACACAGATTGGAAAGAAAGGAATAAAACTGTCCCTATTTGTAGATAACATGACTGTCTGAAAAGAAATTTCACTGATGTTGAAAAAAAAAAAGGTAGAACTAATTAATGAGTTCAGCTAGATTGGAAGATACATGATCAACAAACAAAAGTAAATTGCATTTCCATATTCTAACAATGATTATATGGAAACCAAAATGGAAAGAAAGCACAATACCACTTACAATTATTACAAAGAAATTGAAATATTATATGTATAATTAACACAATATGTAAAGGTTCTATATGCTTAAAATTACAAAATGCTGATTAAAAAAAATCAAAGAAGACCTAAATAAATGGAGAGATTTATCATGCTTATGAAATGGAAGACACTATATTAAAGATATCTATTCCCCAAATTGACCTATTTTGAAGCAATTCTTATTAAAATTCTGAGTTTTTTGTAGGCACAGATAAGCATTTCTAAAGATGATATTAAAATAGACACACTCTAGAATAGCTAAAACAAATTTGAAAAAGAAAAATCACCCCTAAAATGTTAAGGCTTAACATTTAACCACAATAATTAAAACAGTATGGTGTTGTCAGAGAAATAAGTGATCACTGGGTATACCCAACTTATTTTTTACAAAGATGCAAAAAGAAGTCAATGAAGGAAAAATTGTATTTTTCAACAAGTGGTGCTGAAACAACTGGCTATCTACCAGGTATAAAACAAACATATCTTAACCTCACACCTAATTAAAAAAAAAGAAAAACTCATAATGGATCATGGACTTAAATGTAAAACATGAAACTATATAATTTTTAAGAAAATATAAGAATATCTTCAGGATCTATGGCTAGCAAACAACCTTATATTTGATCATAAAAAAAGCATAATCCATAGCAGGAAATTTTGCTAAATCGAACCTCAGCAAAATTACAAAATTTTGTTTCGTGAAATATACTGCAAGGAGGATGAAAAGACATTCTACAAAAGGAGAAAAGTTTTGCAAGTCATATATCCAATAAAGGTTTCATGTATATAAATAATTCTTTTTTAACTTTATTTTATTTTTTCAGTGTTCCAACATTCATTGTTTATGCATTGCTTTTTTTAAAAGATTTTAAATTTATTTTTATTTTTTTACTTTATCTTTTTTATTTAATTTCTTTTCAGTGTAACAGATTTCATTGTTTATGCAACATACCCAGTGCTCCATGCAATGCGTGCCCTCCGTAATACCCACTACCAGCCTCCCCCAACCTCCCACCCCCCACCCTTTCAAAACCCTCAGACTCTTTTTCAGAGTCCGTAGTCTCTCGTAGTGCATCTCCCCCTCCAATTTCCCTCAAATCCAATCTCCTCTCCATCTCCCCATGTCCTCCGTGTTATCCCTTATGTTCCACAAATAAGTGAAACCGTATGATAATTGGTTCTCTCTGCTTCACTTATTTCACTCAGCATAATCTTTTCCAGTTCCATCCATGTTGCTACATAAGTTGGGTATTCATCATTTCTGATGGAGGCATAACACTCCATAGTGTATATGGACCACATCTTCCTTATCCATTCATCCGTTGAAGGGCATCTTAGCTCTTTCCTCAGTTTGGGGACCGTGGCCATTGCTGCTATGAACATTGGGGGTATAGATGGGCCTTATTTTCACTACATCTGTATCATTGGGGTAAATACCCAGTAGTGCAATTGCAGGGTCATAGGGAAGCTCTATTTTTAATTTCTTGAGGAATCTCCACACTGTTCTCCAAAGACGCTGCACCAATTTGCATTTCCACCAACAGTGTAAGAGGGTTCCCCTTTCTCCACATCCTCTCCAACACATGTTGCTTCCTGTCTTGCTAATTTTGGCCATTCTAACGTGTAAGCTGGTATCTCAATGTAATTTTAATTTGAATCTCCCTGATGACTAGTGATGATGAACATTTTTTCATGTGTCTGATAACCATTTGTATGTCTTGATTGGAGAAGTGTCTGTTCATGTCTTCTGCCCATTTTTTGACATGATTGTCTGTTGTGTGTGTGTTGAGTTTGAGAAGTTCTTTACAGATCCTGGATATCAGCCTTTTGTCTATACTGTCATTTGCAAATATCTTCTCCCATTCTGTGGGTTGCCTCTTTGTTTTGTTGATTGTTTCCTTTGCTGTGCAGAAGCTTTTGATCTTGATGAAGTCACAAAAGTTCATTTTCGCTTTTGTTTCCTTTACCTTTGGAGACATACCTTGGAAGAAGTTTCTGTGGCTGATATCAAAGAGGCTACTGCCTGTGTTCTCCTCTAGGATTCTGATGGATTCCTGTCTCACATTGAGGTCTTTTATCCATTCCGAGTTTATTTTTGTGTATGGTGTAAGAGAATGGTTGAGTTTCATTCTTCTACACATAGCTGTCCAGCTTTCCCAGCACCATTTATTGAAGAGACTGTCTTTTTTCCACTGTATATTTTTTCCTGCTTTGTCGGAGATTATTTAACCATAGAATTGAGGGTCCATATCTGGGCTCTCTACTCTGTTCCACTGGTCTATGTGTCTATTTTTATGCCAGTACCATGCTGCTTGGTGATTAAAGCTTTGTAGTAAAGCTTCAGGCAATGTGATGTCACCAGTTTTGTTTTTCTTTTTCATCATTTCCTAAGCAATCCAGGGTCTCTTCTGATTCCATACAAATTTTGGGATTATTTGCTCCAGCTCTTTGAAAAATACTGGTGGAATTTTGATCAGAATAGCATATATAAATAATTCTTAAACTTAACAAAAATGGTTCAGGGGAAGAGAGTAGATTAGGATGACCCTAAGCTCACTTTGTTGCATGGATACTATTAGGTAACATTCACATCAACATAAATAACTCAGAAAATGTCCCAAAGACTTGCAGAACAAACTCCACAAATATAAGTAGAGAAGAGGTCACATTAAAGAAGGTTGGAAGGGAAAAATGCAGTTTGAAAGTGATAAAGACCATGGCTATCCCTGGTGAGGAGGTAGCTGGGGGCATGGTGAAGTCGGAGGAATAGATTATTACATCTTAGAGTGCACAAGGAAGACAAATCCCCATAACATTTGGCTTTGAAATCAAGAGAGATCATATTTTATGAGTTCTTACAACCAGCAGGACTTACAGGTTGCAATTTTAAAAATCAACAGGCTTAGCTCTAGGAGAGCCTGGATGATGTAAGGAATCTGAGGCCCTTCCCTTACCAACATAGCATGACAAATAGATCATGGAGTTGCAGTATAGAAACAGCAGTTTGAAAAATGTCAGGGCACACAGGAGGGAGAACTATTTACTCATCTCAGAGTCTTGTTGGAAGAAGCAAAGATCACAAAGACCTCCTCCAGAACAAAGGAGCTGGAAGGCACCATTTCCCTCTCCAACTCACAAGAAAAACATAGTGCCACCACCAGGAACATGTGCAACCCCAGCACTCACTACTAATTTTTTTACAACAAGCCCCTTCCCCCCTATTATTGGATCTGCCCTTTCTAGTCATACCTGCCTCAGGCCCAGCACTGTGGACTCCCTAACTCAGAAGACCAGTGCAAACCCTATCAACACCATGTATCCTGACCCAGGACCTTGGTTACACCTACAGTGGATGGAGGTCTCATTTTGAAAGCAGATCAAAACACACTTTGTAAAAATGCACCCCACCCAGTCAGGTACAAAACATTGCCCACAAAACTCAAAGAGACTTTTCTGAAGATGACTAGACTAAAGGAAAAGATCAGGTAAGACACAATAGCAGAACACATGTGACATACATAGGAGGTGCTCCCTGAAGTGCCATGCCCTGGAGATCAGGGGACATTGGACTGCAGGGCGGTATAGGACCTCTTCTTCATAAGCCCATACCTTCAAGGGCAAGAGATGTAGATATATTTCCTAACACTGAGAAATATACACAGAGAGATAGACAAAATAAAGGGACAAGAATATTCCCAAATGAAAGAACAGGACAAAACTATAGAAGGGAACTAAGCAAAATGGATATAAGTAATATGTCTGATAGAATATTTAAAGTAATGATCATGAAGATACTCACTGGCCTTGAGAAAAGGGTGGAAAACCTAATTGAGACCCTTAACAATGAGACCAAAGGGTACCAATCAGAGATGTAAAACACATTAAAAGAAAAAAAAAATATGTTTGATGGAATAATTACCGGGCTAGAGAAGGAGAGGAACAAATTAATGACATGGAAGATAGAGTAATGGAAATTAATCAAGCTCAGCAAATTACACACAAAAATTATGTAAAAGGGGAATAGACTTGGAAAACTCAGTGACTACATCATGCATAATAACAATTTGCATTATAGGGAACCTAGAGGAAAAAGAGAGAAGGGAGCCAGGAACTTATTTGAAGTAATAGCAGAAAACTTCCCAAATCTGGGGAAGAAAACAAATATTCAGTTCCAGGAGGCACAGCGATCCCCAATAGAATCAACCCAAGAAGTCCACAGCAAGACACATAGTAATAAAAATGGCAAAAGATAGTGACTTTTTTAATTAGCAAGAGAAAAAGAAGACAGTTACATATAAGGGAGACTCCATAAGTCTATGAGTGAATCTTTTAGCAGAAATTTTACAGGCCAGAAGGGAGTGGCATGATATATAGTCGAAATGCTAAAAGGGAAAATCTGCAGCCAAGAATGTTCTATCCAGCAAGGCTATCAGTTCGAATACAAAGAAAGAAAAAAGGTTTCTTTGCCAAAAAAAAAAAACCAAAACGAAACAAAATAAAACCCCTCATATAATACATGACTATAAAACCAGTCCTTTAGGAAATATTAAGTGAAATCTTGGAATGGAAAGGAAAAACCATAAGGAAAAACCTATGATGAAAAGTAGGAAAGGAAACACAAAAGCAGTAAAAATAAGTATATCTCTAAAAATCAATCAAGGAATTTACAAACAAAAAGATGTAAAATATAACTCCATGTACCTAAAATGTGGAGGTATGAGAGGAGTAAAGAAGAGGCTCAAAGTTAGGAGAACATAAAATTAATACAGACTGCTATAATCAGAAAATGATATATACAAACCTAATGATAAACACAAGTCAAAAATGAGTAACAGACATGAAAAGAATAAAAAGAAAGAAATCCAAGTATATCACAATAAATAATAAATAAACCAACAAACCATTAAAATATGAGAAGAAAATATCACAGGAAAACTACAAAGTAACAAAATGACTACAATATATGACAAAATGTATATATATATATAGACATATATATGTCTATATATATATTATATGACAAAATGACTATATATATTCACTTTGAATATAGTCATGTATATAGTCATTTTGTCATATATTTTATATATATAGGCATTTATATATATATGAGTACATATTTATATATGTAAATATATATATTTATATATATGACTATATTTATATATATGACTATATTCAAAGTGATTATTGATATATATATATCAATAATCACTTTGAATGGAAATGGACAAAATGCTCCAATTAAAAGACATAAGGTGACAGAGTGGATAAAAATTAAATAAAAATTAAAAAAAAACAAGACCCATCTATATGCTACCTACAAGAAACACATTTTACATCAAAAGATTGCTGCACATAGAAAGTGAGGGTATGCAAAATATTTATCATACAAATGGATGTCAAAAGAGATTTGGAGTAGCAATACTTACAGGAGACAAAATAGACTTTAAAACAAAGACTGTAGAGGTGCCTGGGTGGCTCAGTCAGTTGAGCATCTGCCTCTGGTTCAGATCATGATCCCGGGGTCCTGGGACAGAGTCCTGTGTTGGGCTCCCTGATCTGTTGGGAGTCTGCTTCTGCTTCTCCCTCTCTCTGTCCTTCTCCCCACTTCTGCATGCTCTCTCTCTCAAATAATAAATATAACCTTAAAAAAAACCCGAAGACTGTAAAAAGAGACAAAGAAAAACAAGTTATAATAATAAAGGGAACAATCCAACAAGAAGATAAAACAAAAATAAATAGGCAGTCAACATTGGAGCACCCAAAACATAAAACAGTCAATAAGCATAAAGAAACTAATAGTATTGAAACTAACAATAATAGTAGGGACTTTAACACCCCACTTACATAAATTGACAGGTCTTTCAAGCAGATAATCAATAAGAAAGCAATGGCTTTTAATGATACACTGTACCAGGTGGATTAAACAGATATATTCAGAATATTTCACAATAAAACAGAAGAATACATTCTTTTCAAGTTCACATGAAACATTCTCCAGAAAAGGTCACAGATTAGGTCACAAAACAAGTCCCAACAAAATATTATGAAACTAGAATTCAACCACACACACACACACACACACAATTGGAAAGAAGACAAATACATGGAGGCTAAATGCCATGGTACAAGACAATGAGTGAGTCATCTAAGAAATCAAAGAAGAAATCAAAAGATAAATGCAAACAAAGTCAAATTCAAGGAAAAACTCTGGGAAGACCACAAATACATGGAGTTTAAATAACATGCTACTAAACAACTTGTGAACCAAGAAATCATAGAAAAAATAGAAAAATTACATTGAAACACATAAATATGAAAACAGAGGTCCAAAATCTTTGGATGTAGCAAAAACAGTTCTAACAGGGAAGTTTACATCAATATCAAGATGCAAAAAAAATGTCAAATAAACAACCTAATATTACATCTGAAGGAGCTAAGATAATAACAAAACCCAATCACAGCAGAGGGAAATAAAAAAGATTAGAGCAGAATTACATGATATAGAAACTAAGAAAACAATAGAACACATCAATGAAACCAGGAGCTTGTTCTTTGAAAAGATTAAAAACAAAAAAACAAAAACAAAAACTGATAAACCTCTAGCCAGACTAATAGAAGAAAAAGACAGAGGACTCAAATAAACCAAATCACAAATGAAAGAAGAGATACAACAACTGATACCAGAAAAATGCAAACAACTGTAAGAGAATATTATGAAAATGTATATGTCAACAAATTGGACAACCTAAAAGAAATCAACAAATTCCTGGAAACATGTAGCCTACCAAAGCTGAAGCAGGAAGAAAGAAAATTTGAAAAGTGATATGGAGGAAGATGGTCGCACAGTAGGGGGAACCTAGGCTCATCCCTTCCCATGAATACAATTAAGTAACTATCAAATCAAACTAAATACCCCAGAAACTGACTGAAAGATTGACATAACAAGCTCCACAAATAACAGTAAACAGACCACATCAAAGGAAGTAGGAAGTGTGGAAATGTTATTTAGGGTAGAAACTGTCCTTACTGCTATGGAGGGGAGGGAGCTGTGGTCATGCAGAAGGGCAAGAGAAAGAGGAGCACACAGGGGAATGCACAAGGAGAATGTGTCACAATAGCCACGGGCTTGGAAAATGAGAAGGGCTGAATTTTATGATTTTTTTTTCTTTTTAGTTTTTTAATGAATCATTGCAACTAATAGGACTTGATGCCTGGAGATTTAAAGGTCGGTAGGGCGAGCTGGGATAGAGCCTAGAGAGCACTGCAGTGCTCTTGGAGATAAGGCAGGCAAACAACCCAGGGTCAGAGTGTAGAAACAGTGATTTGAGAAGCACCTGGGGCACACAGGGGAGATTATTTGCCCTTCTCAGAGCATGACCGAGAGAGGCAGTATTCACAGAGACACCACTCTAGCAATAAAGTTGCTGGCCAGCACAATTTCCCTCCCTTGCCCCTCACCATAAACACAGAGCCATCTATGGGAAGTAGTGCAGAGGAGACACTGGCTGCCTAAATTGCTGACACTGATCCCCACCTACATGTGCTTCCATGGAACTGCGCTTAGTCATGCTTACTTCAGTCTCAGAGCTGCAGGCCCTTCTCCCAGGAGACCAGCACAAACCTTTACCCTCACCATGTCTCCAGAGCAGAGTTTTTCAGGTCTTCTGCTCTGGTGGAGGAGGTGACAGGTCTCACTTCACAAGCAGACCAAACACACCTAGTTAAAACTAGCCACACACTGGACCAGATGGAATAAACTGATAAAATCAGAACATTCAACCCTAAAACAGCAGAATATACATTCTTATCAAGTGCACATGGAACATTCTCCAAAATAGATCATATATTAGACCACAAAACAGACCTCATACCATGCACCTTTTCTGACAACAATGTTATGAAACTAGAAGTCAAATTCAAGGAAAAAAAATCTGGAAAGACCTCAAATACATGGAGTTTAAATAACATGTTACTAAACAATGAGTGGGTCATCCAAGAAATCAAAGAAGACATCATAAGATAAATGAAAACAAAGGAATTTGAAAACACAATGGTCTAAATACTTTTGGATGTAGCAAAATCTGTCATAAAAGGTGAGTACATAGCAATTACAGGCCTACCTAAAAAAGCAAGAAAAATCTCAAATAAACAACCTAAATTTATAACTAACGGATCTAGAAAAAGAATAAAAAATTAAGCCTAGAGCCAGCAAAAGGAAAATACTAATAAAGATTAGAGAAGAAATAAATGATATAGAAACTAAAAATAATAATAATAAAATAAAATTGATAAACCTCTAGCCAGATTTATCAAAAAGAAAAGAGTAAGTGCACAAGTAAACAAAATCACAAAAAGAGACAGGAGAAATAACAACCAACACCACAGAAATACAAACAATTATAAGAGGATATAATGGAAAACTATATGCCAACAAATTGGACAACCTGGAAGAAATGGAAAAATTATATATATATATATATATATATATATATATATATATATATATATATATTAAAAAAACAGACACAAGAAGAAATAGAAAACTTGAATAGACAGATAACCAGTAAAGAAGTTGAATCAGTAATCAAAAATCTCCCAAAAAACAAAAATCAAGGACCACATGGGCTCACAGGATATTCTTTCTTTTTTTTTTTTTTAAGATTTTATTTATTTATCTGGGAGAGAGATAGAAACAGAGCATAAGTAGGCAGAGCAGCAGGCAGATGGAGAGGGAGAAGCAGGCTCTCGACTGAGCAGGGAGCCTGATGTGGAACTCAAACCCATGACTCTGGGATCATGATTTGAGCAGAAGGCAGGTGCTTAACTGAATCACCCAGGTACTCCTCACAGGCAAGTTCTACCAAACACTTAAGAATTTACACCTAGGGGCACCTGGGTGGCTCAGTGGGTTAAGCTGCTGCCTTCGGCTCAGGTCATGATCCCAGGGTCCTGGGATCGAGCCCCGCATCGGGCTCTCTGCTCAGCAGGGAGCCTGCTTCCTCCCCTCTCTCTGCCTGCCTCTCTGCCTGCTTGTCATCTCTCTGTCAAATAAATAAATAAAAAATCTTAAAAAAAAAAAAAAGAATTTACACTTATTCTTCTGAAGTGATCCCAAAAAGTAGGAATGGAAGGATAATTTCCAAATTCATTCTATGGGGCCAATATTATCCTAATACCAAAACCAGAGAAAAACCCCAGGAAAGAAAAAAAAAAGGACTGAAGGCCAATATCCCTGATTAACATGGATGAAGAAATTCTCAACAAAATACTAGCAAATCAAATCCAGCAACACATTAAAAAATAATTCACCACAACCAAGGGGGATTTATACCTACGTGGCAAGGGTGGTCCAATATTTGCAAATCTATTCACATGATGCATCATATTAATAAAAGAACAGATAAGAACAATATGATTTTGTCAATGGATGCAGAAAAAGCATTTGTAAACGTGCAACCTCTAATCATGATAAAAACCCTCAACAAAGTAGGTTTGGAGGGAACAAACCTCAATATTATAAAGGTAATATATGAAAAACCCACAGCTAACATGACCTCAGTAGGGATAAACTGAGAACATTCCCTACCCCACTCTCCTCACATTTATTCAACATAGTACTGAAAGTCCTAGCCACAGCAATCAGAAAACAAAAAGAAATGAAAGCCATGTGAATTAACAAAGAAGAAGTAAAACCTTCACTTTTTGCACATACATGATATCATATATAGAAAACTTGAAAGACTCCACAAAAAAACTACTAGAACTGAAAAGAATTCAGTGAAGTCACAAAATACAAAATCAATATACAGAAATCTATTGCATTTCTATACACCAATTATGATGCAACAGAAAGAGAAATTAAGGTATCAAGCACATTTACAATTGCATCAAAAACAATAAGATACCTAGGAATAAACCTAACTAAAAAGGTGAAAGATCTGTACTGTGAAAACAATAAAACACTGATGAAAGTAATTGAAGGAAGTACAAAGAAGTGGAAATACATTCCATGCTCCTGTATTAGAAGAACAAATATTGTTAGAATTTCTATATTACCCAAAACCATCAACACATTAAATGCAATCCCTATCAAAATAATGAATTGTTGAACACTACATCAAAAACTAATGATATACTATATTTTGGCTAATTGAACATAATAAAAAAATTTTTTTTTAATTTAAAAAAAATATCACTAGCATTTTTCACAGAGCTAGAAAAAACCTAAAATTTGTACGGAACCATTAAAGACACCAAATAGCCAAAGCAACCTTGGAAAAGAAAAGCAAATTGGAGGTATTACAATTCTGAACTTCAAATTATATTACATAAATGTCATAATTAAAACAGCAAGGTACTAGCACAAAAATAGACATCTCAATTGATAGAACAAAATGGAAAACCCAGAAATTAACCCACAACTATATATGGTCAGTTAATCTTCAACAAAACAGGAACAAATATCCAATGGGTAAAAGAAAATCTCTTCAACAAATGGTGTTTAGAAAACTAGATGGTAACATGCAGAAGAATGAAACTAGACCACTTTTTTACACCATACACAAAAATTAACTCCAAATGGATGAAGAACATAAATGTGAGACCTGAAACCATAAAAATCCTAGAAGAGAACACAGGTAGTAACTTCTTTGACACTGACTATAGCATTTATGTCTCCTGAAGTGAGGGAAACAAAAGCAAAAAGAAACTATTGGGACTTCATCAAAACAAAGCTTATGTACAGTGAAGGAAACAATCAACAAAAGTAAAAAACAACCTAAGGAATGGGAGAAAATATTTTCAAATGGCATATCTGATAAAAAGTTAATAACCAAAATATATAGAGAACTTATAAAACTTATCATCCAACAAACAAATGATCCAGTTAATAAATGGGCAGAAGGCATAGATAATTTTCCAAAGAAGATATACATATGGGCAACAGAAACATGAAACGATGCTTAACATTACTGATCATCAGGGAAATGTAAATCCAAAATACAAAAACATATCACCACACAGCTGTAGGAATGGGTAAAATCAACAACACAAGAAACAAGTGTTTGCCAGGGTTGGGAAGGGGGAACACTCCTGCACACTTGGTGGAAATATAAACTGGTGCAGCCCCTGTAGAAAACTGTACTAAGGCTCCTGAAAAGTTAAAAAATAGAAAAACCCTACAATTCAGCAATTGCACTGTTGGGTATTTACCCTCAAATCCTAGAGACTTTAAGAATTATGTTAAAGCTACTCTGCCTGTGCTCTATAAATGGGACAGCAAAGCCTGGATGACAGTACATTTGTTGACAACATGGCTTATTGAATCTTGAAGCCCCCTGTTGAGACCTATTGCTGAGGAAAAAAAATAGATTCTTTTCAAACATGACTGCTTATTGATAATGCACCTGGTCGTCCAAGAGCTCTGATGGAGTTGTATGATATGAATATTGTTTTCATATCTAATATCACAGCATCCATTCTGCAGTTCATGGATCAAGGAGTAATTTCAACTTCCAAGTCTTATTAATTAGTATATAGACTTTGTAAGTCTATAGCTTCTATAGATCACAATTTCTCCAATGGATATCTGCAATGCAAAGTGATAAACTTTTGGAAAAGATGTACCATTCTAGATATTATTAAAAACACTTCTGATTCATGGAAAGAGGTCAAAATACCAACATTAACAGGAATTTGGAAAAAGTTGATTCCAGCCCTTATGGAAGACTTTGAGGGGTTCAAGATTTCAGTGGAGGAAGTAACTGCAGATGTGGTGGAAATAGCAAATGAACTAAAATTATAAGTAAAGCCTGAATATTTGAATGGTTATAATGTCATAATAAAACCTTAATTGATGAAGAGTTGCTTCTTATGGATGGGCAAAGAAAGTTTCTGGAGATAGAATCCACTTCTGGTGAAGATGCTATAAAAATTGTTTAAATAACAACATAATATTTAGCATATTATCTAACCTTAATTGATAAAGCATTGACAGGGTTTGAGAGGCTTGACTCCAATTTTGAAAGAAGTTCTATAGTGGGTAAAATACAATCAAACAACATCACAGGCTACAGAGAAATAGTTCAGGGAAAGAAGAGCCAAACAATGGAGTAAACTTTATTATTTTAAGAAACTGCCACAACCATTGCCTCAGCCTTCAGCAACCACCACCCTGATTAGTCAACAACCATCAACTTTGAGGCAAGACCCTCCAACAATAAGAAAAGGATTATGACTGAAAGCTCAGAAAATGGTCAGCATATTTTAGCAGTAAAGTATTTTTTAATTTTTTTACTATATTGTGTTAGTCTCCATACAGTACAGCACTAGACTTTTTATGTAGCATTCTTTGATTCATTATTTGCATACAACACCCAATGCTCCATGCAATGCATGCCCTCCTTAATACCTATGACCAGGCTCACCCATATCCCCAACCCCTCCCTTCTAAAACCCTCAGTTTTCTTCCCCCAGTCCAGTCTCTCATGGTTCATCTCCCCTTCTGAATCCCCCCCACCTTAATTTTTCCCTTCCTTCTCCTAATGTCCTCCATCCTATTCCTTATGTTCCACAGATTAGTGAAACCATATGATAATTGTCTTTCTCTGTCTGACTTACTTCACTTAACCTAATCTCCTCCAGTTCCATCCATGTTGATGCAAAAGTTGGGTTTTCATCCTTTCTGATGGCTGAGGAATATTCTATTGTATATATGGACCACATCTTTATTCATTCATCTGTTGAAGGGCATCTCAGCTTCTTCCACAATTTGGCTATTGTGGACATTGCTGTTATGAACATTGGGGTGCATGTGTTCCTTCTTTTCTTTCTTTGTTTTAATAAAGATTTTATTTATTTATTTGAAAGAGAGAGTGATCACAAGTAGGCAGGAAGGCAGGCAGAGAGAGAGGGGAAAGCAGGCTCCCTGCCTAGCAGAAAGCCTGATGTGGGGCTTGATCCCAGGACCCTGAGATCATGACTTGAGCCAAAGACAGAGGCCTAATCCTCTGAGCCACCCAGGTGCCCCTGGCCCTTCTTTTCACTATATCTGTATCTTTGGGGTAAATACCCAATAGCATGATTGCTGGGTCATAGGATAGCTCTATTTTTAACCTTTTTTTATTAAATTGATTTATTTTCAGAAAAACAGTATTCATTATTTTCTCACCACACCCAGTGCTCCATGCAATCCATGCCCTATTTTTAACTTTTTGAGGAACCTCCATACTGCTTTCCGAAGTGGCTCTACCAACTTGCATTCCCACAGATAGTGTAGGAGGGTTGCTCTTTCTTCACATCCTCACCAACATTTATTTCTTGCTTGTCAATTTTTGCCATTCTAGCTGGTGTAAGGTGGTATCTTAGTGTGTTTTTGATTTTAATTTCCCTTATGGCTAATGATGTTGAACATTTTTTCATGTCTGTTAACCATTTGTATGTCTTTGGAGAAGTGTCTGTTCCTGCCCTGTCCATTATTTGGCTTGATTATCTCTTTTTTGGGTGTTGAGTTAGAGAAGTTCTTTATAGATCTTGGATACCAGCCCTTTATCTGTAGTGTCATTTGCAAATATCTTATCCCATTCAGTGGGTTGCCTTTTTGTTTTGTTAATTGTTTCCTTTGCTGTGGAGAAGCTTTTTATCTTGAAGTCCCAGAAGTTAATTTTCTCTTTTGTTTCCCTTGTCTTTGGGGAAGTGTCTTGAAAGAAGCGGCTGTGGCTGATGTCGAAGAAGTTACTGCCTATGTTCTCCATGAAGATTTTGATGGATTCCTGTCTCACATTAAGGTCTTTTACCTATTTTGAGTTTATCTTTTTGTATGGTGTAAGAGAATTGTCCAGTTTTGTTCTTCTGTACACAGCAGTAAAGTATTTTTAAATTCACACACACACACACACACTTTATTAAACATGATGCTTTTGCACACTTAACAGACTGCAGCATAGTGTAAATAGAACTTTTATATGCATTTAGAATTCAAAAAGTTAATTTGACATGGTTTATTGGAGTATTTACTTTATTGCAGTATTCTGGATCCATACCCACGTGTCTGGAGTATCCCTGTGCAAGGTTTGCTTTTTCAGCTTCCTCTATTTAGTTAAATGTCCCTTTCTTGGGAAGAACCATGATGATCACATTTAAAACTAATCTCCCTATCCTCTTTCCTTGCTTTATTTATCTCCATCAGAGTTATTACTTTCTTTTTTTAAATTTTTTTTTCATTTATTTATTTTCAGCATAACAGTATCATTATTTTTCACCACACCCAGTGCTCCATGCAATCCGTGCCCTCTATAATACCCACCACCTGGTACCCCAACCTCCCCCCCCCCCCCACCACTTCAAACCCCTCAGATTGTTTTTCAGAGTCCATAGTCTCTCATGATTCACCTCCCCTTCCAATTTACCCCAACCCCCTTCTAACTCCCCATGTCCTCCGTGCTTTTTGTTATGCTCCACAAATAAGTAAAACCATATGAATAATTGACTCTCTCTGCTTGACTTATTTCACTCAGCATAATCTCTTCCAGTCCTGTCCATGTTGCTACAAAAGTTGAATATTCATCCTTTCTGATGGAGGCATATTACTTTCTAATAAACTATTTAATTTATTTATGTGTTTTGTTTATTTTGGCTTCCACTCTATTATGTAGGCTCCATAAAGCAAATACTTTTTGTCTGTCCTGATCACCACTACATCCCAATTGCCTATCTCAGAATAAATTCTCAATAATTACTTATTCAATAAACAAACAAACAGGTATCTTCCTTGCACTTTCTTCTGAGAAGAGTTGTTGGTAGATTGATTTTTTCTTGGGCACACTAGCTGTCCATGTTACTAATAAAGCAGGCACACAAGGAAAGCTTGTGATTATTGACATTATCAGTAGGCACAGATGTTAAAAGTAGTTCAGCAGTAATTCAGGATTACTATCCAGATGATAGTTCAGTTATAGACCTAAAACAGGTGAGCTTAAATGTCTGCATCAGTATGCGTAGCCCTATATAACTTTCCACCCTAAGTTCTAATGGATGATAGGTCTCTCTTAGCAGCAGGTGTTCATTACATGTGCTCACTAAATGTAGCTGAGGCTTGGAGTGAGTCTGGGCCTGCTGACCATGAGTGATGCCCTCATCATCCTGAAATGTCACTGCATGTACCTATAGCCAGTTATATAGGAAGTCAAGATTTCCCTGACTTAAAATAAAGCTAGAGGAAGAGAACCTGGCTGATTTTTATCATTACTGGATAGCTTCAGCATTTCTTGCTGGTGGGTCTAACTTTTCATGCAGAGCCATTTATTCAGTTATGGTTGGCGATAGGTTGAAACAGCATGGCTAGAAGATGAGTCTAAGTGTACAGGTAGCCTTTCAGTTTTTATTTTTTAAGATTTTATTTATTTATTTGACAGAGATCACAAGTAGGCAGAGAGGGGGGGGGAGGCAGGCTCCCTGTTAAGCAGAGATCCCGATGTGGGGCTCGATCCCAGGACCCTGAGATCATGACCTGAGCTGAAGGCAGAGGGTTTAACCCACTGAGCCACCCAGGCACCCCTAGCCTTTCAGATTTACACATGGGTCCAAACTGCTATCCTTGGGTATCTAAATCCATTTCTGACATAAAAGTGTAGAAAGCCTTTTTTAAAAATATTATGTTCAGGGCAGCATCATTCCCTAGTGTATCTTTTCCAGCAACTGGAACTTTTCCATAGTGTCTGCTTCCTTGTCTGGAAGTATTGGCATCTCTTCATAAGCAAGAAGTCACATACCATCTAGGGTGTTAATACTAATCCAATATAGATTTGACATAAAAAAGGACTTTTTTGGTTGTACAGAATGATCTATTTTTATATCCTTCCATCAGCAGAATGTGTCAAATGTTCTGCCTTGCTCAGAAGTGTGAGGCCTGAGTATTCACAGAATTATGTAGGGGACTTCATTAACTGACCCAGACCAAGAAATTCTTCTTAAAAGATACTAGACTCCCAAACAATAATGCAGATGTAAAGCCCTAATATGTAAGTAAGACCTTTGATTACAGAGCTAATAGTTCTGTAATTGTTCTCTTTCAAAAGACAGTCCTGGAAGGACTGCAGGATTATTGCCTGTGTCCATATGTGTAGTGCTTTTGGATCTATGGGTTTCATAACATTATGGTCATGTCTTACTACTTTAGGCTATGGAAAGTCCAGTGAGAATGCCCACCAGGGAGTCTTGGGTGATAGGATTGATTAATCAAGGGTGACCTGATGTAGAAGGAGAATTCAAATAGTGGTCAAGCGAATAAGGAAAGATGTTAGGACAATTTTGCTCTTTTGGTTACTATCTAACTCACTTTTTAAATACTTGTCAGTTTTTAAGAGTTTAAAAGTGTATTTTAAAACACAAAACTTTAAATGTATGAATTAAAAAGTGACACTTTTCCTTTACTTTTAAGTTACATCCTACACAATATTCATTTTTGAAATGTATACAGTGTATACAAATGTTGAATCATTATGTTGCACATATGAAATTAATAGACTGTGGTGTCAACTATGCTTCAATAATAATAAAATAACTGAGAAAATCTAAAATTTTATCATCAATTTTAGTTCAATGTATTTGTAATTTATTTTTTATTTTTTAAAAGATTCTGCTTATTTATTTGAGAGAGAGAGAAATCAAGCAGGGGGAAAGGTAGAGGGTGAAGCAGATTCTCTGCTGAGCAGGGAGCCTGATGAGGAACTTGATCCCCAGACCCTGGGATCATGATCTGGGCCAAAGGCAGGCATTTAACTGATTGAGCCTCCCAGGCACCCTAGATCAATACATTATTTATGTTGTCTGACTCACATCAATTTCTTGCCCAATGGGAGTAAAACTCAGGCCAAGATAATAAGAGCACAGATAAAGAATAAAAAAAGATGATTGTTTGACTTTCTCTCTTCCCTTTAATTTTTCCTTTCCTAATGCACACTGGCATTTTCAAACCAGGCCCATCTCTGTACTCTTATCCTCCTTTACTGTGTAGCTATGTTGTCCTAGTTTTGTTATATTTTGTCAGTCTAAGAACTGAGAATTATTTGTACACTTATCTTAACATGGGTCGATCATGTTATTTGTTTCACTCTGAATGCCTGCCATTCATTTATGTGACATATTTTCTCCTTCCTTTTGCTCAAGGTCAATACCTAATTTCTGGATTACTGCATTATCTATTTCACTTTTTCAAAACAACCAGCAGTTTCATAGAAAAACTAAAGTCATGTACAACATTGAACAAAGATGCTGGAGTAGAGAAAATGGGAGAATAAGATAACATCTAGGATTTATTTATAATATCGAAAATGGGGGATTGAGATTTTCAGAGAGCCAGAAGCTTTATAACAAGGGAAAACTTCTGAAACCCCTGTTTGTTTATAAATAAATTTACCATACAATAAGCTCCCCTAAGGTCTAGAGTTTTTGTCAGTTTTATTTACTGATGTATTCAAGAGCCTATAATAGTTCCTCCATATAATGGGTGCTTGATATACAATTTTATCAAATGATTAAATGCAATTGTCTTTCTGTCTTAGAGAACTTGATGTAGTGGAGATATCACTTGTTCTGAATTGATCAGTTCAATTTATCAGTTCAATTGATCATTATGAATTGAACATTAAATGATGGAGTTGCCTAAGAGTTTAGCTATGCACTACTTTCTCTTCTAAATCTATATTATTTCCTTAGCTATAACCATACATTCTTATGGCATTGACTACCATCTGTAAAATGATAATGTCCACATGTCTATTTTTACCTCCAGTTCCATATATTAAATAACTTATTTGACATCTCTGCTTGAATGATACACAGACACCTCAAACTATCATATTTAAAAGTGAACTCATTTTACTTCTTCCACATTAGCCATTGAGATGAGTTGAACCAACACTGCTATGATGTAGTGGCATTGATGAGCCTAATTTTAGCCTTTTTAAGTCCCAGTAAATTATTTCCAGCAGCAGACTGATGATATATATCCTTTACCTTATGCACATTAGCTTGCCAGAATTAAAGACAAAGAGAAACTACAACTCTATGAAATCTTTAAAAAATTGAAAAAGTTAAAAAAAAAAAGCAGAATCAGATCTATAAATACAAAAAACAAGCTGATGGTTGCCGGCAGGGAGGGAGTGTGGGAAGATGGACAAATTGTGTGAAGGGAAGTGGGAGATACAGGCTTCCAGTTATGGAATAAATAAGCCACAGAAATAAAGGGCATAGCAGAAGCAACATAGTCAATTATATTGTAATAGCATTGTATGGTGACAGATGGTAGCTATACTTGTAGAGAGCACAGCATAACATACAAACTTTTCAAGTCAGTAAGTCATACCCCTAAAATAATATAACATTGTGCATCATCTATATTTTAATTATTTTTTAAAGAATTTATTTATTTATTTGACAGAGAGAGATCACAAGTAGGCAGAGAGGCAGGCAGAGAGAGAGATAGAGAGAGGATGAAGCAGGCTCCCTGCCGAGCAAAGAGATGTGGGACTCGATCCCAGGACCCTGAGATCATGACCTGAGCCAAAGGCAGAGGCTTTAACCCACTGAGCCACCCAGGCACCCTAAAATTAAATTATTAAAAAAAATAAATTATGACATGTAAACAACAATAACCACAACAAACCCCTCTCAATTTGTACTCCCCCTACCTGTCTTAGAAAATTCCAAGTTTAAGGTCTGAGTTAACTTAATTTTGAGCTTGAGAACTATTCAAGATCTGAGAAGTAAAAGAAGAATGTTGAGAAGTAACTTAAGGGTTCAGGCCATGATAAAATATCCATGTAAATGAAGAGCTTTATGAAGAAAATATCTCACTATAATTTTGAATGGTTCAAAAAATGTTAGGGCCAAACAGCAGGGTCAAGATAAGACGTTTCAACATCAACATCAGCATTACTGACATCTTGGACAAATAATTCTGTGTTTTGGGTGGGGAAGGGCTGCCCTGGTCATTATATAATGTTTACTAGCACCCCTGACTTCTACTCACTAGATATAAATCACAAATTTGACAAAAGAAAATGACTTCAGATGCTGCTGAATGACAAAATTTTCCTCAGTTGATAGTTATTGATCTAGAAAGCTTGATTTATCAGAGATTAATGATTTGAGAAATTATATTGAAGAACTGTCAACTAATGGAATCATTGTGAAATCTTTCTGTCCACATACCTTACCTATTGTGGTAAAGAGAAAAGGTCTTAAAAATTACAAATGGACATGGATTATCAAACTCACAGTTACTATGACCAGGTACAAGCTGTACAGTACACCTTATTAGGAATCCAGTAAGCTTCCTTGTTATATTTGTAGAACATGTATTATAAAACCCCAGGAATTGATGAAGATAAATTTTAAGAGAGCCCTTTAGAGGAAAAGATAAGTTTCTGTCATATCATAACACCTAATGGAAAGGTGATGGATTATGTTAACTACCTAGAAATATTGGTGGTTCTAAATGACAGCATTGCCTTTGTCAGAATACTGGAAGAACATGAATGCTAGCTATTTAAAGTCCCAAGCCACATGAGTATAGCCAATTTGAAAAGATACCTAGAAAATTTCTAGTTCTGTGATGATACTATTCAAGAGGAATTCAGGAAAAGAATTTCAAAGAAGTCCAGCCAGCAGCTTACACATTCTTGGTCTCAGTCAACCCAACTGCATGAGTAACAGAATCTCAATAATCTCTCTATCACTGTTGGCACTGACACCTAGGGTACCATATCTTACCTTGGTTTTTATTATCCCCAACCTTTTGTTATTCAGCCACCCAGAGAAGGAAATGAATAACACTTTGACATTAGATTTTACTGGACTTAAGTGCTTGGTAGTTTTCCTAAATTATAATTTAAAGGTTTCAATCTGCTACAGAGCCAAGATTAGGAACAAAAATGTGCCATCTCAGGTATTCAATTTATAGGAAATGGGAACTATCCTTATAGAAGAAACTAAGTTTACTTGAAATTGCCAGAGCACTTGGTATTTTTTTAGTAAACATGTTTGGAAACAACTTGTGCCTGCCTCCAGATGCTATCTGTAGCAGCTACACTGCACTGCATAAGTGCTTGGTGCTTCAGCATATAGGGTAGGAAATAGATACAGAACATGATGAACTGAGAGAAAAGTTCCTTCTAGCACAAGAAGACTGGTGTGGCTATTATTCACAATTTGAGGTAGATTTTATGGCCCCATCCATAAATGTGTGTGTGTGTAGTAACTGAAAGTTTTGCAAAATATTTTTTTTAAGTGACAGTTATTCTTATATGTCTTACTTCACCCTGTTCTACTTCATTTTATAAAAATGATGTTTATCGGGGCACCTGAGTGGCTCAGTGGGTTAAAGCCTCTGCCTTTGGCTCAGGGCACGATCCCAGAGTTTGGAATCAAGATCCACATCAGACTCTCTGCTCGGCGGGGAACCTACCTCCCTCTCTCTGCCTGCCTCTCTGCCTACTTGTGATTTCTGTCTGTCAAATAAATAAATAAAATCTTTTTAAAAAATGATATTTATGACACAGTGACTTGAACTCACTACTTAATGGGCTGTGATCTGCGGTTTCAATAATATCCTAGGGGAAGGTGCCTGGGTGGCTCAGTGGGTTAAGCCTCTGCCTTCGGCTCAGGTCATGGTTTCAGGGTCCTGGGATTGAGCCCCGCCTTGGGGGTCTCTGCTTGGCAGGGAGCCTGCTTTCCCTTCTCTCTCTGCCTGCCTCTCTGCCTACTTGTGATCTTTCTCTGTGTGTCAAATAAATTAATAAAATCTAAAAAAAAAAAAATCCTAGGAAAGGAACTAAGATGGAAGAGTAGGAGGAGGACCCTAAGATTGCCTTGTTCCTCGAATACCAAATCATTCTGAATACCCAAGAAATCGATCTGAGGACTGACAAAACCAGCTGCATAACTAGAGGGAGAAAGGAAGTCACACTGTAGAAAGTAGGTGTGGGATATATTTTGGGGGAGATAGAGATTGTGGGTGCTGCAGAAGGGAGGGAGTCCTAGCTACAGAGAAGGACAAAAGGGAGAGGAGTACACAGGAGATCACACAAGGAAAACAATTTTCCAAAGCCCGTGACTGATAAATGAGAGAAGCTGTTTGGGGGGAGTTTTTTTAGCCAATGAGGTTCAATGATCAGAATTTTAGAGGTCCACAGCACCAGAGTTATGGGGTTTCTGCAGTGCTCCTATGAAGAAGGAGGGCAAATAGCCCAGGGACAGACAGCACAATCTGAGGATCCCCTGGGACACACTAGGAGAGATGGTTTCCCTTTCTTAGAGACATCTTAAAGAGGTTGGCATTTCTTCTCCAGGGATCAAAGAGCCAGCTGGTGCCATTTTCTTCCACTATACTTCAGGATAGGCACAGAAACACCTCCTGAGGGTAGCAAACCTGACATCAACTCATTGGTCTACTTTACTACAAACTCCATGCTCCTGCCCTTTGGTGCAACTGCCTTTCTGGGACAAACCTGCATCAGTCCCAGTGCAGTGAGACCCTCTCCCAGAGGACAAGTGCAGGTCCACACCATGCCAGATCCCTAAAGTCTGGAGTTTAAAATTCAGCTAGCCTGCCTGGGATAGAGTCATAAACCCCTTACACCAAGCCCTGCCCCCCTGTTCTCCACTGGTTCTGCTTTTCTTGGACAAGTGTGCAGTGGGGGCCCTCTCCCAGAAGATCAACACAAACCACCTGTGCACACTGTGCCTACCATGTTGAGTTCTGCAAAGCTTTGGCTCTACTGGAAATAGTATAGGCGTCTTTTAATAAGCAGATCAGAGCACATCTACTTAAAATCTGTCACACTCTGGCCAAGGTACAAACACTCACACTTCAGGCAAAGAAAAACTCTGAAAAAGGATTGACCTAAGGGAAAAAGCAGCCAAAACACAACAGCAGAGTGCACACAGCATACACCAGAGACATAAAACCAATATTCTAAGGAAAAGGAAACATAACAGACTTTCCTAACAAACTGAAAGAGACAGACACTAAGATAAAACACCATGACAGAGGAATTTAGCCCAAGAGAAAGAACAAGAAAAGATCAGAGCCAGAGATCTAAAAGTGACAGATATAAGTAATATGTCTGATGCAGAACTTAAAGTAACAATCAAAAGAATAAAAACTGGGCCTGAGAGAGGCAGGGAAGGAATCAGTGAGTCCCTTACCACAGAAATAAAAGAGCTAAAAACTAGACACACCAAAATGAAAAATGCAATAACTAAGATTAAAAATGGATTCAATGTAATGAGAACAAGAATGGAAGAAGTAGAGGAATAAATAACTGACATAGAAAATAAAATAATGGAAAATTATGAAGTTGAAAAGAAAAGGAAAAGAAAAATATTACATCAAAAATGTAGACATAGGGAACTCAGTGACTCTGTAATTTGTAATAACAGTCATACCATATGAATCCAGGAAGAAGAGAGGAGAAAAGGAGTAGAAGGTTTATTTGAGGAAATCGTAGCTGAAACTTTCCTAATCTGCAGAAGGGAACAGACATCCATATCAAGGAAGCACACAGGACTCCAATGAAAATTAAAAAAAAAAATAAAAAAGGAGGTGAACAACAGAACATATCATAGTAAAACTGGCAAAATAAAATAAAACATTCTAAAAGTAGCAAGACAAAAGAAATCCTTAACTCAGAATGGGAGACCAATAAGGTTAACAGCAGATCTTTCCACAGAAACTTAATGGGCAAGGAAGGAAGTGGGATGATATATTAAATGTGTTGAATGGGAAAAATCTACAGCCAAGAATGTTATACCCAACAAGGCTATCATTCAGAGTAAGAGAGATAGTTTCCTAGAAAAACAAAAACTAAAGGAGTTTATGACCACTAAACCAGCCCTGCAAGAAAATTTAAAGGGGACTCTTTGGGTGGTAAGAAATGACCAAAAGACACAAAAACTAAAAAAGAGAGCGGAGAAAATCTCTAGAAACAACAAGAAAACCAATAACGAAATGTCACTAAATTTATATCTATCAATACTTTGAATGGAATGGACTAAATGGTCCATTCAAAAGACAGAGGTAATCAGACTGGATTAAAAAAAAACACCAATCTATATGCTAACTACAATAAACTCATTTTAGATCTAAAAAACACCTGCAGATTACAAGAAACTCATTTTAGATCTAAAAAAAAACACCTACAGATTGAAAGTTAGGGGATAGAGAACCATCTATTGTAAAAATCGACAGCAAAAGAAAACTGAACTAGCAGTAATTGTCAGATGAAGTACATTTTAAACCAAAGACTGTAACAAAAGATGAACAAAGGCACTATATCATAATAAGGGTACAATCTAACAAGAATATCTATAAATTATAAATATGTGTACACTTAACAAGGGAGCACCCACATATATAAAACAATTAATAACAAACATGAAGGAACTCAGTGATACTAATACAATAATAGTATGGGACTTTAACACCCCACTTAAATCAACAGGCATATCATCAAAGAAAAAAATCAACAAGGAAACAATGGCTTTGAATGACACACTAGACCATACTTATTTAACAGATATATTCAGGACATTTCATCTTAAAGCTGCAGAATATATATCCTTCTTTAGTGCACATGGGACATTTTTCAGAACAATGACATGTTAGGTTACAAATCAGGCCTCCACAGTATAAAAAAATTGAGATCACACCATGCATATTTTCTGGCCACAGCACTGTGAAACTTTAAGTTAACCATGAGAAAAGAATTTGTTAACACTACAGATACATGAAGGCTAGTGAATATCCTACTAAAGAATGAATGGGTCAACCAGAAAATTAAAGAAGAAATAAAAAAAATACATGGAAACAAATGAACATGAAAATGTGGTCATATGAAACAATTGGGATATAGGAAATATGGTCCTAAGACGAAGTAATACAGGTCTAAATCAAGAAGCAAGACAAATCTCAAATATCTAAACTCACTTTACATCTATAGAAGTACAAACAAATAACAAATGAAGACTATAACCAGCAGACTAAGGGAAATCATAAAGCTTAGAGCAGAAATAAATTATATATATATCTATATATATATATATATATATAGATATATATAGAGATATATAGATATATATATATAAACACCTACAGATTGAAAGTTAGGGGATAGAGATATATAAAGATACATAGATATATATATAGAGAGAGATATATATACACAGTAGAATTGATCAATGAAACCAGGAGCTGGTTCTTTGAAAGATTAATAAAATTGATAGACCTCAGACTTATCAAAAATAAAAGATAAAGAATGAAAATATAATAAATTCACAACTGAAAGAGGAAAATAACAACCAACACCTCATATAAAAATAATTATAAGAGAATGTTATGAAAATTTGTGTACCAACAAATTGGACAATCTGGAAGAAATTGATAAATTCCGAGAAACATAGAAACTACCAAAACAGAAAAAAGAAGAAATAAAAAAAGAATGTACAGATCCATAACCAGCAAAGATATTGATTCGGCAATCAAAAATCTCCAAAAAAACAAAAGCCCAAGGCCAGATGGCTTCCCAGGGGAATTCTACCAAATACTTAAAGAATTAATATCTATCCTTCTCAAACTTTTCCAAATAATAGAAATGAAAGGAAAACTTCCATACTCATTCTGCAAGGCCAACATTACCTTAACTCAAAAACCAGAGAAAGACCTCACTGAAAATAGAATTTCAGGCCAATATCATTCATGAACACATCTGTAAAAATACTCAAGAAAATAGTAGCAAATCGAATCCAACAATACATTCACCATGATCAAGTGGGATTTATTCCTGTGTGGCAAGGGTGGATCAATAGTCACATATTATTCAACATGATTTACCACATTAATAAAATAAAGAATAAGAAGTATATTATTATTTTAATAGATGCATAAAAGGTATTTGACAAAGTAGCATATACTCTTGATAAAAAACAACAACAAAAACAATAGAGTAGGTATAGAGGGAACATACCTCAACAAAGGCCATATATTAAAGACCCATAGATAATTTCATCCTTAATGGGGAAAAACTGAGAGCTTTCCCTCTACAGTCTGGAACAAGAGAGGGATATCCACTCTCACCAGTTATTTAACATAGTACTGGAAGTCCTAGCCTCAGCAGACAATAAAAATAAATATAAAGCATCCAGATCAGCAGGAAAAAAAAAAGATTAAACTTCCAACTTAAGTTACATTATAAACCTGTAGTGATCAAGAGAATACAGTACTGACACAAATACAAATAGATCCATGGAACAGAATAGAAAACCCCAAAATGAACCCACAAGTATGCAGTCAATTAATTGTCAACAAAGCCAGAAAGAGTGACCAAAGGAAAAGAGTATCTTCAGCAAATGGTGTTGGGAAAACAGGACAGCAACATGCAAAAGAATGAAACTGGACCACTTTCTTACACCGTACACAAAAATAAATTCAGAGTGGATGAGTTACCTAAATGTGAGAAAGGAAGCCATCAAAATCCTAAAGAAGAACACAGGCAGTAATGTCTTTGACATTACTTTGATAGTAAATGGCAACTATTGACTGTATATGTTTCCTGAGGCAAGGGGAGAAAAAGCAAAAAAAATTTTTTTAAGATGTTTTTTTTTTTTTTTATTTGACAGACAGAGATCACAAGTAGGCAGAGAGGCAGGCAGAGATAGAGGAAGAGAAGCAGGCCTCCTGCTGAGCAGAGAGCCTGATGCGGGGCTCAATCCCAGGACCCTAGGATCATGACCTGAGCCGAAAGCAGAGGCTTTAACCCACTGAGCCACCCAGGTGCCCCAAAGCAAAAAATTTTTAAAAAATAAACATAAAATATAAAACTTTGGGACTTCATCAAAATAATAATCTGTACAGCAAAGGAAACTATCAACAAAAGTAAAAGATGACCTAGGGAATGAGCAAAGATATTTGCAAATGACATATTTGATAAAGAGTTAATGTCCAAAATATATAAAGAACTTATCAAACTTAACACTTAAAAAGCAGATAGTCCATTTAAAAATTGAGGAGAATACATGAATAGACACTTTTCCAAAGAAGACCTACAGATGGTTGACACATTGAAATGATGTTCAACATCACTCAATATAGTTGAAATGTAAACCTAAACTCCAATGAAACTCCACCTCATGCCAGTCAGAATGGCTAAACTTAACAACACAGGAAACAACAGATGTTAACAAGGATGCAGTGAAAGGAGAACCTTCTTACAGTTTTGTTGGAAATAGAAACTGGTGCAGCCACTCCAGAAAACAGTATGAAAGTTTCTCATAAATTTTAAAATAGAACTATCCTATGATCAGCAATTGTACTACTAGGTATTTAGGAAAATAAAAAATACTGATTCGAAGGGACACATGTCCCCCGATGTTCATAGAAGTATTATGTACAAGAGCCAAATTATGGCAAGGGTCCAAATGTCCATTGACTGATGAATGGATAAGGAAGAAGTAGTATATATACACAATGGAATATTACTCAACCATAAAAAGAATGAAATCTTGCCAATTTGCAATGATGTGAAGGGAACTAAGAGCCTTATTAACATGAAATAAGTCATTTAAAAAGACAAATATCATACAATTTTACTCATATAAGGAATTTAAAAAATTAAACAGATGAACATGGGAGAAAAATAATAAGGCAAACCATAAAATAGAGTCTTAAATATAGAGATCAAACTGAGGGTTGCTGGAGGGGAAGTGGGAAGGGAAATTGGTTAAATTGGTGATGGGTATGAGGGAGGACACTTGTGATGAGCCCTTTTTATGTAAGTAATTAATTGCTAAATTCCACTCCTGAAACTAATATTACACTATACATTAACTAACTGGAATTTAAATAAAAACTTGAAACTAGAACAAAAAAAAAAAAAACAAAAAACCAAAACCAAACCAAAACAAAAAAGACTCTTTTAGTGTTTCATTTTAAGAATGACAAAATTTGCAAATAGCCACATATCATTTTAAGTTTCTCACTGGTCTGTGCAAGGAAAACATAAATATCAGATTTTTTTCACTCATTTCATTTTTCTCAGAGGATATCAGCCTTGAGTTGTGAAAGCATTAGCAATGACTGAGACTACTAAAAAAAAAAAAAAAAAAAAAAAAAAAAGACCCTAGACCTATTTGAACCTGTATTTTCTTTTGTTTTATTTACCAGGATGATTGAATACATTAAGTCCACTAGGAATCTTGAGCATAATGCAAAAGATGTTCAAATTTGGCAGTGTATCTGGAAACAATCCATAATGCCAAGCCCATAGTTTTAATAATGAACAAAGATGTATTGTTTTTAAAACCAGATAACAGGGAATAGGGTGGAGTTAAGATGGCATAGTAGTAGGGTGACCTTGAGGTCGCCATGTCCTTCAAACACAGCTAGATAAACATCCAACTATTTTGCACAACTAGGAATATGATTTGAGAATTAAAAAAGCAATCAGCACAGTTGGAAGGAGAGAACATGGCAGATGTGAGTTTTGGAGCCATGATTTGGGATTGAGAGCAATTGTGCAGCCTCAAAGGGGAGGGACACTTTTTGTGGAGCAAAAGAAAGAGAGAAAGTGGGAAAAAGTACTGTGGGTAGATATCAGAAAATAAGCCATAGTGAGGAGATCCCTTGGGTCGTACAGGGAGAGATCATTCCCCTTCCTGGAGTGTATTTGGAAGAGCATATTTTGTCCTTCCAAGGACAAAAGGGCAAGTAGGAGCCATTGAGCAGCATTCAACAGCGAGGTCAGAGGTGTACGGAGAGCACAGAAAAGCCACAATAGGCGTAAACTTCTGTATGTGAACCAAGCAGCTGCTTTTCTGCAGCAGAACTGAACAGAAAGTAGAGACTGGGGCAGACTTCAGCTAACCTAGCTACTGCTTTTTGCTGTCTGCCACAATATATGCAAGCTTCTGTGCAACTGCTTTTCTGGGAAGGAACAGAGTAGGGGACTGAGTCATGCACAGACAGAAGAACCTTGTTGCAACTTTTCTCTGTGCATCACAATAAACTCTAGCCTCCATGCTTGTACTGTGCAGCTGCTTTTCTGGGACATGAGAATGCCAGGTGCACCATGAAGCTTTCCTCCAGGGGATAAGTGAGGGTACACAATTTGCAAGGCCCTTTAAAACTTGGAGTTTTGAATCCCAGTTACCAGCCAGAGATAAAATGCAGGAGATCTGGTGGCAACGGGCACATAAACAGCCTGGGAGTATACAAGTTAAGGGCAGGGAACTAATGAAAACCTGGGACACAGGAGATTGCTCACTTTTCTGAGAGAGCCTTCTGAACAGTGGTGTCCAGGGGTCCCCTCCATGCAGACATCAGGGTAGAGTGACACTGTATTCCTCCCCCATCACCCCTCTTTCCCTGATGCACACAGCACCTCCAGTGGAGGCTGGAGCCCCCTACACTAAAACTTGCCCCATTATACCTGACAGGGATATCTTTACAAGGGCAAGTCAATTTGTGAGTCAGACCAATGGGCCTCTCCCTCAGAAGACCAACATATGTCCCTGGATGTTGCAATTCTGCTAATTATAGAATGCTCCAAAAGGTGTCCAATGTGGCTGAGGAGTGGAAGACCTTAGTTTTGACTGGTCTCAGAAATTCATCTAGGTAACTATCAAATCATTCTGAACATCTGCAAACTCAGCTGGAGATCTAAGAAAAGAATAGCTGCTACTCTGCAGATAGAAAAGTGACCATTTATTGCAAGGTAGAAGGTGCAGAAAAGTGAATCTGAGGGGATATATGGGAAGATAGCTATGGGGGGAGGGAGCCTACCTAAGCCAGTTGCTGGAAATTGATGTAGCAGTGGGGAACAAAATCTGAAGTTTTAGAAGTCTGCTCCAGTGAGGGACTTCCTTGCCTGAAAGCCACTCGGGTGTTGAAGTGGGACAGAATCTCAGGTGGGATAATGTGTTCTCAGGATCCCTGGGGTCACAGAAAGAAAAGGGGTACCTGAGTGTGACAGAGTTCCCAGGCAAGGGAGCAGTAATGCCGGCTGCAATCAGAAAGCCCAGGAGTGGGCTTTTAGCTCATGGTTACTGTAAACCATGATCTGTGACATGGCTGGGTGACTGATCTCTGAACAGATGGCAAGCAAGCAGGAGAACCACTGCTGAGACCCCCTCCCCTTCCCCTCTGGGAGAAATTGTGCAGGTGTGCACTGCAGGAGTCTGCAGGCTTTAGAGACTTGAAATGGGGTCATGAGACAGGGATAGAAATGCTTAGTCACAGGCTTGGTGAGCATGGAGTGTGGACGAAGACCAGGGAGACAGGGGTGATAGATTTCTTTACTTTGAGGGTGGACTGAAGAGTGAGGGCCCGAGATTTTGGTTCCAGGGATGGAGACTTAGAAGCTGCCATTTTGATTCTCACCTACTAAAGTGGCACAGAAAGCCCTCAGGGAACAAAAGCCACATAGAGCAATCCAGAGCCAATTACACTGACCATGGCCTCCTGGCAAGGGTGGTGCAACTCCACCCAGGCAGACACCTGAGAATTAATCAAAGAGGCCTCTACCCCTACCCCCTCCAAAAAATCACCAAGAACATCCTGCTAAGAACAAGATTACCAATTCCACAGAACTGCAAAACTCCAGCTCTAAGGGAAAACAGTGGATTAGAATTCATAGGATTTTTTCCCCATGATTCTTTACCTTTCAATTTTAATTTTTTTTGCTTTCCTTTTTCAAAAAAATTTTTCTTTTATCAAATTTTTTGAGGATTTTTAAATTTACACTTACACTCTACCCTTCCATTGAATTTAATTTTATTTTTGAGTATATATATTTATATTTCCTTACAATTTTGGAATGTAGTTTCCTGAACAAACAGACCAAAATACACCCAGAATCTAGTGTATTGCTCTGTTCTCTTCTCCTATCTGATCATATTATCTTTTTTCTTCTTCTTTTTCTTCTTTTTTAAAGTCTTTTTAAATTGTCATCATTAAAATTACATTCTATCATCCCATTGTATTTAATTTATTTGTGTATGTATATATATATACACACATATATATTTATATATATTTAGTATGTATATATATTTATATATAATTATATATATATATTTAGTCTGTGTATATATACATGTATATATGTATATTAAGCTTTTCTTTCTTTAAATTTTGGAAGGTAGTTTCTTCTAACAAACAGACCAAAATACGCACAGGATACAGTGTATTGCTCTGCTCTGTTCACCTGTATGGTTATATTGCCTCCTTTTTTTGTCCTAATTTTCATTTTCACAGTTATATTTTATCCTTTCATTGTATTTAACTTTATTTCTGTGCATATATGAGGTTTTTCTTTCTTTAAAATTTTGGATTTGGTTTTCTAACAAACAGACCAA
Source organism: Mustela nigripes (assembly GCF_022355385.1). NCBI lineage: Eukaryota > Metazoa > Chordata > Mammalia > Carnivora > Mustelidae > Mustela > Mustela nigripes. Next base: position 60,140,334 of record NC_081575.1, on the reverse strand, counting down.
AATGACCAGAGAATCCAGTGTATTGCTCTATTCTGCTCACCTGTCAGATTATATTCTCTCTCTCTCTCTTTTTCTCTTCCTTTATTTTTTTCTCCTCTTTTCTTATTTGTTTAGTGTATATTTCTCTAAGGTCATTGCCATTTTATTATTTTGTTCTCTCATTCAACTATTTTTTTCCTGTAAAGAATGACAAGATGGAAAAACTCACCTCAAAAAAGAACAAGGGACAGTAATGACTCCCAGGGACTTAATCAAGATGGATATAAGCAAGATGTTAGATTAAAAGTTCAGAATAATGACTAAAAATATACTAGCTGGGCTTGAAAAAAAAAAACATAGAAGACTCTTGATAATCCCTTTCTGGAGAAATAAAAGAACTAAAATATAACCAAGTCAAAATCAAAAAAGTTATTAATGAAATGCAATAAAAATTGGAGGCTCTGTGGTGCCTGAGTGGCTCAGTTGGTTAAGCAACTGCCTTTGGCTCAAGTCATGATCCCAGAGTCCCAGAATCAAGTCCCATATCATGCTCCCAACTCCATGGGGAGTCTGCTTCTCCCACTGACCTTCTCCCCTCTAATGCTTTCTCTCTCACTCTCTCCCTCTCTCTCAAATAAATAAAATCTTTTAAAATATATTTTTTAAAATGGAGGCTCTAACACCCAGTATAAATGAGGCAGAAGAGAGAATTAGTGATATAAATGATAAAAAGATGAAACTAAAGGTGCTGAGAAGAATAGAGATAACTATTGGATCACAAGGGGAGAATTCAAGACATAAGTAATACCATAAAGCAAAACAATATCAGAATAATTGGAATCCCAGAAGAAGAGGAAAGAGAGAGAGGAGCAGAAAATATAATGGAGCAAATTATAGTGGAGAACTTCCCTAATCTGGGGAAACAGACATTAAAATCCAGGAGACACATAGAAAGCCCTTCAGAATCAATAAAAATAGGTCAGCATCATGACATATAATAGCGAAACTTAACAAATCTCAGAGAAAAAGAGAAAATCCTGAAAGCAGCTTGGGACAAGAGGTCTGTAACCTACAAGTATAGAAACTAGATTGGCAGCTGACCTATCCACAGATACCTGGCAGGTCAGAAAGGACTGGCATGATATATTTAGGGTGTTAATGAGAAAAATATGCAGCTAAGAATACTTTATTCAGCAAGGATCTCATTCAAAGTACAAGAAGAGATTAAAAGGCTTCCAGGACAAACAAAACTAAGAATTTGTGATCGCTATAACAGCCCTGCAAGTAAAATTACTTTGGGGCTCTGAAGAGAGCCCCAAAGTAACATAGACCAGAAAAGAACAGAAACAATACACAGAAACAGTCACTTTACAGGTAATACAAAGGGCACTAAATTCATAACTTTCAACAGTTACTCTGAAGGTAAATGGACTAAATGACCCAATCAAAAGACACAGGGTATCAGATTGGATAAAAAAAGCAAGACTCATCAATATGCTGTCTGCAACAGGCTCCTTTTAGATCCAAAGACACCTCCAGATTGAAAGTGAGAGGATGGAAAATCATTTATAATGCTAAGGGACATGAAGAGAAAGCTGAAGTAGCAATCCTGATATCAGATAAATTAGATTTTTAAAGCAAAGATTATAATAAAAGATGGGGAAGGTCACTATATCATAATTAAATGGCCTATGCAGCAAAATCTAACAATTGTAAATATTTGTGCCCCTAACATGAGAGCACCCAATTATGTAAATAACTAAACTAAAGAAACACATTGATAATAATACAATAAAAGTTGGGGACTTCAACATCCCACTCATGGCAATGGGCAGCTTATCTAAATGGAAGATTAACAAGGAAACAAGGGCTTTGAATGATACATTGGACCAGATGGACTTCACAGATATATACAGTGTTCCAACCTAGATCAACAGAATACACATTCTTCTCAATTGCACATGGAATAATCTCCATAATAGTTCACATATGGGGTCATAAATCACATTTCAACTGGTGCCAAAAGACTGGGATCTGTCCCTGCATATTTTCAGAACACAATGCTTTGAAACTGGAAATCAATCACAAGAGGAAGTTTTGAAAGAACTCAAACATATGGAGGCTAAAGGGCATCTTACTAAAATTGGTTAACAAAGAAGTTAAAGAAGAAATTAAGAAAAAAAATGGAAACAAATGAACATAAAAACACAACTGTTCAAAACCATTGGGATGCAGAAAAGATGGTCTTAAGAAGGAAGTATATAGCAACACCAGCCTTTCTCAAGGAACAATAAAGGTCTCAAATATGCAACCTAACCTTGCACTTACAGGACATGAAGAAAGAACAGCAGATAAAGCCCAAGCTAAGCAGGTGAAGAGAAATTATAAAGATTAGAGCAGAAGTCAATGAAATAGCAATCCAAAGAACAGTAGAACAGATCAATGTAAATAGGAGCTGGTTTTTTGAGAGAATTAATAAAATTGATAAACCACTGGCCAGACTTACCAAAAAGAAAAGCAAAAGACCCAAATTAATAAAATTATGAATGAGAGAGGAGAGTTTGCAACCAACACTGAAGAAACATAAACAACAGTAAGAAAATATTATGGGCAACTATATGCCAACAAATTAGGCAATCTGGAAGAAATGGATGCATTCCTAGAAACATAAACTAACAAAACCGATATAGGGAGAAATAGAAAACTTGAACAGACCCATAACAAGCAAAGAAATTGAATCAGTAATAAAAAATCTCCCAATAAAGAACATTCCAGAACTGGATGGCTTCCTAGGAGAACTCTACCAAATACTTAAAGAAGATGGGGTGCCTGGTTTCCTCAGTTGGTTAAGCATCTACCTTTGCCTCAGGTCATGATTCCAGGGTCCTGGGACTGAACCCCACACTGGGCTTTATGCTCATCAGGGAGCCTGCTTCTGTCTCCTCTGCCTGCCACTTTCTCCACTTACACTCTCTCCACCTATGTCAAATAAATAAAATCTTGGAAAAAAAATTAATGCCAATTTTTCTGAAGCTGTTTCAAAATATACAAATTGAAGGAAAACTTACAAACTCATCCTATGAAACCAGCATTTCATTGATCCCAAAACCAGACACAGACCTCACCACAAAGGAGAATTATAGACCAATATCCATGATGAACATGGATGCAAAAATTCTCACCAAGACATTAACTAGTGGAATCAACAGTACACTAAAAGGATTATTTACCACAACTAGGTGGGATGTACTCCTGGGCTACAAGGTTAGTTGAACAACTGCTAATCAGTTTAATACACCTCATTAATAAAAGAAAGATTAATAACCATATGATCATCTGATCAGAGGCAGAAAAACATTTGACAAAGTAAGGCATCCTTTTGTTTATTAAATACTTTACAGTGTAGCGATAGAGGGAACATACTTCAATATCTTCAAAACCATCTATGAAAAGCCCACAGTAAGTATCATCCAAAATGGGGACAAACTGAGAGCTTTTCTCCTATGTTCAGTAACATGGTGGGATGTCCACTATCACTATATTATTCAATATAGTACTAGAAGTACTAATAATCAGACCTCAAAAAGAAATAAAAGACATCTGAACTGACAAAGAAGTCAAACTCTTACTCTTTGCAGATCACATAATATTATATATATAGAAAACCCTAAATACTCCACCCCAAAATTACTAGAACTCATACAGGTTTCAGCAGCATGACAGGATATAAAATCAATGCACAGAAATAGTTGTGTTTCTATACACTAACAATGAGAAATGAAGAAAGAGAAATTAAGGAATCAATCCCATTTACAACTGCACCTTACACTGTAAGATACTTATTAATTAACCTAAACAAAGAGGCAAAGTACCTGTACTCAGGAAATTATAAATCATGCATAAAAGAAACTGAGGAAGACATAAAGAAATGGAAAAACATTCCACACTAACGGATTGGAAGAACAAATATTTTTAAAACATCTATGCTACCTTTAGTAATCTACACATTCAATGAAATCCTTATCAAAATACCATCAACATTTTTCACAGAGCTGGAACAAATAATCTTAAAGTTTGTATGGAACCAGTAAAGACCCCAAATAGCCAAAGGAACATTGAAAAAGAAAACCATACCTGGTGACATCTGAGATGTCAAGCTCAATTACAAAACTGTAATAATCAAGACAGTATGGTGCCAGCACAAAAACAGAGACATAGATCAATGGGACAGAATAGAGATCCCAGAAATGGGTCCTCAACTCTATGGTCAACTAATCTTCAACAAATAGGAAAAAATATCCAATGGAAAAAGGACAGTCTCTTCAACAAATGGTTTTGGGAAAATTGGACAGCCACATGCAAGAGAATGAAACTTGGATTATTCCCTTATATTATACAGAAAAATGAACTCAAAATCAATAAATTAACAACTGTGAAGCAGAAATCCATCAAAATCCTAGAGATGAGCACAGGCAGCAGCCTCTGTGACCTGGAGCCACAGCATCTTCTTGCTAGACGAGTCTCCTGAGGCAAGGCAACACAAGTAAACATGACTATTGGGACTTTATCAAAATAAAATGCTTTTTTACAGCAAAGGAAACATTCCACAACACCAAAAGGTAATTGACAGAATGGAGACAATATATACAAATGACATATCCGATAAAGAGTTAATATCCAAAATCTATTTAAAAACTTAAAAAATCAACACCAAAAGAAAATAATAATCCAGTCAAGAGATGGACAGTAGACATAAACAAACATTTTTCCAAGAATACATCCAAATGGCTAACAGACACACGAAAAAAAGTTCAGTATCACTTGGCATCAGGGAAATACATACCAAAACCACAATGAGTTACCAGCTCACACCAGTCAGAATCACTAAAATTAATGACTGGAAAGAGCAAATGTTGATAAGGGTGTGGAGAAAGGGGAACCCTCTTACACTGTTGGTAGGAATGCAAGCTGATGCAGTCACTCTGGAAAACAATATAAAGGTTTCTTAAAACATTGAAAATAGAATACCTATGACCCAGCTATTTTATTACTGGGTATTGATCATTAATTACTTTGGTATCTCCCAAAGATACAAGTGTAGAGATCTGAAGGGTCACCTACATTACAATATTTATCACAGCAATGTCCACAATAACTAAAATATGGAAAGAGCTCATATGTCCATCAACAGGTGAATAGAAAGAGAAGATGTGAAATATATATGCGATGGAATACTACTCATCCATCAAAAAATTAAAATCTTGCCATTTTCAAGGACTTGGATGGGACTAGAAGGTATTATGCTAAGTGAAATAACTCATTCCAAGAAAGACACTTATCACATGATTTCACTCATATGTGGAATTAAAGACACAAAGCAGGGGATCATGGAGAAAGACAGGAAAAAATAAACGAATACAAAATCATACATGGAGACAAACCATAAGAGATCCAACATATAAAACAAACTGAAGTTTGATGGAGGTGAAGGGGGTGGGGAATTGGGGTAATGGGGTAACGGAAATTAAGGAAGGCATGTGATGTCATGAGCACAGGTATTATATAAGACTGATGAATCACTGAACTCTACCTCTGAAACTAATAATGAATTGTATGTTAATTATTTGAACTTAAATAAAAAGAAAAAAAAGACTTTCACAAACATCAATCAATCAATCAATCCAAATCATCAGCTTCCAGTGGAATAGGAACAGGGTTTTTCCTTTTCTTTTCTTTTATTTTTTTTTCTCTCCTTTCTATAACTATCTTTTAAAATTTTTTTAGTTCTTTTTGTTTCTTATTATTTATCTTTTATATCTTTTTCTGTTTATCTTTTCTTTTTGTAAGAGATGACTTACAATTTTTTGTTCATTTATTGTATTGTTTGTTTCCCTGTCTTATTTTTCAAATTGGACTTTTTTCTCTCTCTCTTTTCTTCATTCCTTACCTTTCTTTCTTTCTTTTTATTTTTTGGATTCAAGCTTTTAAATTTTTGTTTGAATGTTTCTTTGTATTTTTGTTCCTTTTCCTTTTCTTCTGTAGTGGATCAAACTTTGTTTTTCTTCTTTCTTGTACATGCTTATCTTGACAAACATATCAAAACACACATAATTTAAAGATCCAAACAATCCCTACTACAAGCAAGGAAGTACTCTATAGAAGATAGACAAGTTGGAATGACCAACCAAAATGCAACAGTAGAGTATAAACACTGTAGACCAGAAATTTTCTGAAATTTTGTTTTTATTCTTGCTATTCTTGTTACTTTGGTTTTTCTTTTCTCTTTTTCTTCTTCCTTTCTTTTCTGTACAAAATGACAACATGGAGAAAACCACACCTAAAGCAAGAATAGGAATTAGTACTGACTGCCGTGGTTTTAATCAATACTGATAAAAGTAAGATGTTTGAAGTAGAATTTATTTTTCTTAAAGATTTTATTTATTCATTTGAGACAGAAAGATACAGAGAGAGACCATGAGAAGGGGGAGAAGCAGAAGGAGAGGGAGAAGCAGATTCCCTTCTGAGATGGAAACTTGAAATGGAGCTTGATTCTAGGATCTGAAGATCATGGCCTGAGCCAAAGGCAGATGCTTAACTATCTGAGTCACCCAGGTGTCCCTGAAATAGAATTTTTAAAAATGACAATTGTAAAAATACTTGCTGGGCTTGAAAGACACTAAACATAGAAAACACCAAAGAATCCCTAGCTGTAAGGATAAAGGAGATAAAATCTAGTCAGGCCAAAATTAAAAATGTTATTACTGAGATGCAGTCTCAAAGTGAAAGCCATAAAAATGAGGATGAACAAAACAGAAGATAGAGTCAGTGATATAGAAGATAAAAAGTTGGAAAATAATGAAGCTGGAAAGAATAGAGAAGGAAAACTATTATATCATGAAGGGCATATTAGGAACTCAACAATTCCATAAAGTGAAATAATATCCACATGATAGAGGTCCCAGAAGATAAGCAGCAGGAAAAAGAGGCAGAAGGTTCATTTGAACAAATTAGAGCTGAGAAATTCTTTAATATGGGAAAGGAAACAAACTTTCAACCCAGGAGGCACAGAGAATCACCCTCAAATGCACCAGAAATAGTACAACACCTCATCATATTACAGTGAATCTTGTAATTTTCACAAAGACAGAGATAAAATCCTGAAAGTAGCTCAGGACAAAAGGTCTTTAACCTGCAATTGTAGACACATAAGGCTGGCAGCAGACCTATCCACAGAGACCCAACTGATCAGAAAGTCTGGGATGATACATTCAACGTGTTAAATAGGGAAAAAATATATATACAGCTAAGAATACTTTATCGAGCAAGGTTGTCATTCAGAATAGAAAGAGGGATAAAGAGTTTCAAGAACAAACAAAATCTAAAGGAATTTGTGAACACTAAACCAGTCCTCCAAGAAATACTAAAGGGGATCCTTTCAGTGGAGAGAGATCCCCAAAGTAACAAAGACTAGAAAGGAACAGAGACAATTTAGAGGAACAATGACTTTGCAGATAATACAAAGGCATTAAATTCATATCTCTCCATAACTACTCCGAATGTAAATGAATTAAATGCTCAAATCAAAAGACATAGGTTATCAGAATGGATATAAAAACAAGATCTATTGATATGCTGCTTACTCATTTTAGACCCCAAGACACCTGAAGATTGAAAGTGAGGGGGTAAAGAACAATTTATTATGCCATTAGAACAATACAAAACAGAAGTAACCAAACATATTTATAAACTAGATTTTTAACCTAAGACAAGTAAAAAGAAATGAAGAAGGACACTATATCCTACTAAAGGAGTCTATCCAACAAAAAGATCTAGCAATTCTAAATGTTTATGCTCCTAACTTGGGGAAGCCAAATATATCAATCAATCAATACCAAACTTAAAGAAACTCATGATAATAATACAATAATAGTAGGGGATGTTAACATCCCACTCACAATAATGGACAGATCATCTAAGCAGAAGATCAATAAAGAACCAAGGGCTTTTTGAATGACACACCGGACCAGATGCACTTAATAGATATATTCAGAGCACTTCATCCTGAAGCAGCATAATACACATTCTTCTCAAGAGCATATGGAACATTCTCCAGAATAGATCACATACTGGGTCACAAATCAGTTCTCAAACAATACCAAAAAAAAAAAAATGATATCATACCATGCATATTTCCAGACCACAATGTTTAAAAACTTAAAGAAACCCACAAAAAAAAAAAAAAAAAAAGATAGAATGATCACCAATACATGGAAGTTAAAAAACATCCTACTATGGAATAAATGGATCAACCAATAAATTAAAGTTGAATTTAAAAATGCATGGAAGCAAATGAAAGTGAAAACACAATAGTTCAAAACTTTGGGATGCAACAAAGGCAGTCTGAAGGGGGAAGTATATACAGGTCTTTCTCAAGAAGAAAGAATAGCCTCAAATACACAACCTAAACTTTCACCTGAAAAAGCTGGAAATACAAGAGGAAATAAAGTTCTGTGAAACGTGTGGACAGCTCTGATCTGAAATTAATCATATAGAAACAATAAAAAAAGTAGAAAAGATCAACAAAAATAGGAGCTGATTCTTTGAAAGAATTAATAAGATTGATAAACCCCTAGCCAGACTTTTATTCTTTTAATTTAATTTAATTTTTTTCAGTGATCCATAATTCATTGTCTATGCACCACACCCAATACTCCATGCAATATGTACCCTCCATAATACCCACCACCAGGTTCACCCAATCCCCCAACCTCCTCCCCTCCAAAACCCTCAGTTTGTTTCTTAAAGTCCACAGTTGTTCATGGTTTGTCTTCCCCTATTATTTCCCCCAACTCACTTCCTCTCTCCATTTCCCCATGTCCCTGTTATTCCTTATGCTCCACAAGTAAGTGAAATCATATGATAATTGACTCTCTCTGCTTGACTTATTTCACTCAGCAAAACCTCTTCCAGTCCCATTCATGTTGATACAAAAGATGAGTATTCATCCTTTCTGATGGAGGCATAACACTCCATTGTATATACACACCATATCTTCTTATCAATTCATTTTTTGAAGTGCATCTTGGTTCTTTCCACAGTTTGATGACTGTGGTCATTGCCTCTCTATGAACACTGGGGTAGAGATGGCCCTTTTTTTCACTACATCTGTATGTTTGGGATAAATACCCAGTAGTGCAATTGCAGGGTCATAGGATAGCTCGATGTTTTAAATTTCTTAAGGAATCTCCACACTGTTTTCCAAAGTGGCTGCACCAACTTGCATTCCCCCCAACAGTGTAACAGGGTTCTCCTTTCTCCATATCCTCTCCAACACTTGTTGTTTCCTGTATTGTTCACTTTGGCCTTTTTAACTGGTGTAAGGTGGTATCTTAATGTGGTTTTGATTTGAATCTCCCTGATGGCTAATGATGATGAATGTTTTTTCATGTGTCTGTTAGCCATTTGTATGTCTTCTTTGAAGAAGTGTCTGTTCATGTCTTCTGCCCATTTTTTGACATGATTATCTGTTTTGTGTGTGTTGAGTTTGAGGAGTTCTTTACAGATCTTGGATATCAGCCCTTTGTCTGCAGTGTCATTTGTGAATATCTTCTTCCACTCTGTGGATTGTCTCTTTGTTTTGTTGACTGTTTCTTTTGTTATGCAGAAGCTTTTGATCTTGATAAAATCCCCAAAGTTAATTTTTGCTTTTGTTTCCCTTGCCTTTGGAGACTAGTCAGACTTTTAAAAAGAAAAGAGAAATGACCCAAATTAATAAAATCATGAATGATAGAGGAGAGATCATTACCAACACCAAAGCACTACAAACAACTCTAAGAAAATATTATGAACAACTATATGCCAACAAATTAGGCAATTTGGAAGAAATGGATACATCCCTGGAGACATATAAACTACCAGAACTGACACAGGAAGAAATAGAAAATCTAAACATACCCATGACCTGAAAAGAAATTTAATCAGTAATCAAAAATATCCTAACAAACAAGAGTCCAGGGCCAGATGGCTTCCCAGGGAAACTCTACCAGATATTTAAAAAGTAATTAATACATATTCTTTTCAAACTGTTTCCAAAAAATAGACTAATTTGCCAAATTTTTATAGGAGGCCAGCATTACCTTGATCCCAAATTCCAAGACTCCACTAAGAAGGAAAATTACAGACCAATATCCCAGATAGACATAGGTGCAAAATTCCTCACCTGTTACTAACTAATTGGATCCAACAGTACATTAAAAGGATTATTCAGCATGACCAAGTGGGATTTATTCTTCAGTTTCAAATGTGGTTCAACATCTGCAAATCAATCCGTGTGATATGCTACATTAATAAAAGAAAGGATGAAAACAATATGATCCTCTCACTAGGTGCAGAAAATCCATTTGACAAAATACAGCATACTTTCTTGATAAAACTCTCCACCATGTAGAAATAGATGGATCATACCTCAACATAATTAAAAATAATCTATGAAAAGACCTACAGAGAATATCATGCTCAATGGGAAAAACTGAGAGCTTTTCTCCTAAGGTGGGAACATAATAAAGATGTCCAGTCTCACCACTGTTATTCAACATAGTACTAGAAATCCTAGTTCAGCAATCAGAAAACAAAAAGAAATAAAAAACATTCAAGCTGGCAATGAAGAAGTTGAACTTCATTCTTTGCAGATAACATGATATTCTATGTAGAAAATCCAAAAGACTCCACCAAAAAATGGCTACAACTGATACAGGATTTCAGCAATGTTACAGGATATAAAATTAATGCAAAGAAGCCAGCTGCTCTTCTATACAGTAACAATGAAGCAGAAAAAATAGGAATCAAGGAATTTATCCCATTTACAATTGCACCAAAACCATAAGATACCTAGGAATAGTGCTAATGAAAGAGTTAAAGGTTCTCTACTCAGAGAACAACAGAACATTTTTGAAAGAAATTGAGAAAGACACAAATAAAGGGAAAAAATTTCCACGTTTATTGATTGGAAGAAGAAATATTGTTAAAATGTCTATGCTACTCCAAGTAATCTACACATCAAATGCAATCCTTATCAAAATACTATCCACATGTTTCACAAAGCTAGAATAAGCAATCCTAAAATTTTTATGGAACCATAAAAGATTCTGAAAGTAATATTGAAAGAGAAAACCAAAATGGAGTCACCACAATTCCAGACTTTAAGCTTTACCACAAAGCTGTAATACCCAAGATGGTATGGGGCTGGCATAAAACCAGACACATAGATCAATGGAACAGAATAAAGAATGCAGAAATGGACCCTCAACTCTATGGATGAGGAACATCCAATGGAAAATAGTCTCTTCAATAAATGGAGAGAATGAGAAAAGAACATCCAATGGAAAATAGTCTCTCCAATAAATGGTGTTGGGAAAATTGGATAGCCACATGCAGAAAAATGAACATGGACCACTTTCTTACATCACATAAAATATTAAACTCAAAATGGATGAACGACCTAAATGTGAGACAGGAATCCATCAAAACCCCAGAGAATAACACAGGCAGCAGACTCTTTGACCTTGGCTGCAGCAACTTATTGCTAGACACATCTCCAAAGGCAAGGAATAGAAAATAAAAAATGAACTACTGGGACTTCATCAAGATAAGAATCTTTTGCACAGCAAAGAAAGGAGTCAAGAAAACTCAAAAGCCCCAAACAAAAAATCCAGTCAAGAAATTGGCAGAGGACATGAACAGACATTTCTCTAGGAAGACATACAAATGGCCAACAGGCACATGAAAAAAAAATGTTCAAAAATTACTCAGCATCAAGGAAATAAAAATCAAGACCACAAGGAGATAACATCTTATACCTGTCAGAATGGCCAAAATTAACAAGTCAGGAAATAACAGATATTGGCAAGGATATGGAGAAAGAGGAACACTCTTACACTGCTGATGAGAATGCAGCTGGTGAAGCTGCTCTAGGAAACTCTATGGAGGTTCCTCTAAATGTTAAAAATAGAGCTACGTATGACTCAGCAATTGCACTACCAGGTGTTTACCCAAAGCGTACATACATAGTGATTCAAAGGGACACATGCATCCCATTGTTTATAGCAGCAATGTCCACAATACCAAAAATATGGAAAGAGCCCAGATATCTGTTAACTAATGAATGTATAAAGATGCAGTATATATATTTACACAATGGAATATAACTCAGCCATAAAAAATAATGAAATCTTGCCATTTGGAACAACATGGTTGGAAGTAGAGGGTATTATGTTGAACAAAATAAGTCAGTGAGAGAAAGACAAATACCATATGATTCTCTTATATGTAGAATTTAAGAAACTAAATAGGTATACATAGAGGAAGAGAAGGAAAAATAAATAAATATGAATATATAGAGGGAGGGAAACCATAAGAGATGCTCAACTTCAGCAAACAAACTGAGGATTGCAGGAGGGGAGGTGGGTAAGGTGATGGGGTAATTAAGTGATAGGCATTAAGGAGGGCAATTGATGTAATGAGCATTGGGTTCTTATATGCAACTGATGAGCCACTAAATTCTACCCCTGAGATTAATAATACACTATATGTTAACTGGATTGAATTTAAATGAAGAATTTAAAAAAATAAAGCCAAACAGCAGAATTCATTGGAGCAGGCTCTTGGAAACCCATTTTTTTCACTCATCAAGACCAAAATTAAAGGGCTATAATCACAGTCGCTTCAACTTTATGGAAAAAATGCTTCTTCATATATAAGCTATTATATAAGGTAGTCCAGGTGATGAGCACAAAAAATATTTAGAATAACCCCATCATGAATCTCAGGAAATTCACAACCTAAAGGATTTGATTGGATTTTGCTGAACATGCCACAAAACAGGTAGTGTAAGCAGAGAACACAGGTTAAGAGCTAGCACATGACATCCTTTCCATTTGTCTATAAATACTCTAAAAAATTACCATTTTCAGAAAAAAATACCACTTTCTTCACCCTTATTTTTTGCAAATTTAGTATAAATCCTGCCTGTCAACAGACCCGTTTCCATTGGAGTGGGAGTTGAGAATTGAAATTCAGTAAGCCTGGCCTAATGTGACTAAGGGCTGGCAGAAAATGGGATGGATCTAATACAGTGATGTCTACCAACATGATCTATTGCCTGTAGATGAATTGGGAAATTATACTTTCCCTATGTATGTGAACCCAGAGCTTGAGGAATTATGCAGGAAAATAAAGTATCTGTCCTTTTTGTAGGAAAAGTTTGAAGTAGACTGTGTCTGATTTCCATGAGAAAAGAGAAGTTAGGGTAGATAGTCAGAAAATGAGAACAGAGTTATTGCGACTATGAGCTAAGGATTCTGCCTGCCCATACACATAGGTTTTATAATAGACAGTGTTTTTTTAACATGAAGCTTCTCCAGAGAGCTCTCAGGAAGTTCCAGAAGACTCAAAGAGCATGGAGGCCTACTTTTCTAGGGTAAAAGAGATCAAAGAGAGAACGGAAAATGGTTGTATTGAGAAAGAGTATTAATTAACCACAGAGGTAATTTGAAATCTGGACTATAGCCCAACATTATTCTATCACCTGGGTTATTCCATGGAAGGATGTCACAAACAGACCAGCATTGTTTGGTACGTGAGAATCTGGGCCTGTGAACCATCTTAGAGTGGCTAGATAAAGGATTGCTTATTTTCCCATTCTTTTATGTGTTGATTCCTGAGTGAAGACACAGATTGTGGTATGTACTACAACTTTTTTTTTCTTTTTTACCAAGAAAAAAGATTGTAAGGGGTCTTAGAATGCCCCCAACTTTGTACCACTTGGGTTTTGAACACATCTGTGTATACTTGGAGAACTGGTGGCAGAGCAGTGCTACCTGAAGGGTCACAGAACCTCTCGAAAAATAATTCCTCTTCTCTGTGAAGTAAATTTCACAGCACTAAAGAGAAGTTCAAAGACAAGGGGGCAGGTCCATTAGAAAGAATGATTTAAATTACACACAGATGTCTATAATTCAGTTGGATTAGTCATTAATCCAGCTCACTCACAGGGACTCACATTTCGGTCCCAGAAGAAAACCAAACATGAAAAATGCAATGAGCTGTTTTACTTCATTACATAGCTGTTTTACCTCAGCTATCACATTTTCATAACACATCAAGTGTTTAATCCTTACATTGTGGTCTCTGAAGCACTATCATCAACAACTTCAGTTGGGAGATGGCACCCTTAATTCAGATATTCCTCCTGGGCAAAAGCAGTAGATATTAGCAACATTAATGTAAAGACATCCAAGTTCCAGAAGCAGCAAGAACCTTCAAAGACTATCAGCAATGAACGTGGCCTTAAGAGACAATGTCTTACATAAATTCTTTTTGCATAGGCAAGACAGGAAACATGACTACAGCAAGGAGAGGAAGAGAATGGGAGGCACCAAGTGGCAACCAAGAAGACTGGTTCACATGCTAGCTGAGACATGTCCCCTAAGATGCACTGTGGGTATGAGTAAAATGAAATAGAGAGTAGTCACTAGACTTTGTAAAGCAAGTGAATCCAGAGTCAGAGTAATACTTTATGATGACTATTAGAATAACTATTTTACATCCGTGATGATTTGGTCTGGCAAATGAAAATCACTTAAGGCTATATTACTTTTCTAGTAAGAAAACACATGTATAAGAAAGAGAATGGTATATATTAAGAAAGGAATGCAAAATAAGGCAAGATCACTTTGTCTCATAATGCTAATGGCCTAATTTATAAAATTATAAGTGGACACCCTAGAGGTGTAAAGAATAAAATCAATAATCCTTCAAACATTATCAGTGAGTGACTACCAATGAGATATACCAATGATGAAATGTATCACTTATAAATAAAAGATCATTAGCTGTTTGTAATATATATGTATATAATATGTAATATTATACTGAGAAATGCTAATATATCTCAAATCTCTTAAATCTACCATTATGAGTATATTAAATATGACAATAAAACATCATAATTACACCGAGCATTTACTGTGTGTCAAATGCTTACATAAACAATCTCACTCAATTCTCACAGTATTATTAGATACCATAGCACTATTAGTACTATTAGATACTCACATCTATTAGATACTATTATTTCCACTATGTATATAAAATAAAAAATGACAAACACTTAGGGAGACTGTAACTTGGTCAAGATATACTACAAATATGTAGTGAAACTGGGATTGTGACAGTCTTCTGACTGACTTCAGTCCTGATGTTTCCTCTGCTACAATATGCTATTTTCCAAGAAGATTGATTTTACGAAATTGAAATGAGCATGGGGAAATATATAACACTGTTAAAAGAATAGCACATTGTTTTATGACTCAGGAAAATCTGCTTTTAACAACCAATCTCTGTATTACAAGTAAATTCAGTCTCATTTGATAAATATTAAGTGATTGATAATATTTACTTTGGAGTTCTACATATAAAAAAATGAGATTTTAAAGTACACCAATCAATGGTGGTAAAACTGCAGCTCTCATCACAGAAAAATGCATCACACACATGCATCTTAAGTACGTGGGAAGTAAAATAAATGACATTGAAGTAACTTCTGAAAAGGTAATGACTGTACAGTTTTTCCATTTTTAAAATATCATTTATTTTCTTTTCAAATAGAGATATTTGCATCCTGAGTTCTTATATGTCAGGTAACAGGTCAGTTTTCTGCATAAACTACAGTAGTTGGTGGAAATGTAAACAGAAATGCAGTGACATGTTTCTAGGCTTGACAACATAATTTACTGAGATTTTAATCACATGTTAGTGTATGGCGGCCAATTTACATTTTCTTGTATATTTTTAATGCGAGCTAGTTACTCAACAGATAAATATTCAGGATTTTACTGAGTTGAGGATATACAGCAGAAAATTTAAAACTTTTCAATGACTTCCTATTGTTCTCAAGAAAAAACCCAAGATATCTTACAGGCCTAAAGAGTCCTGAATGCTTTAAAATCCACTTCTCTCTGTACAATTTATCTCCAAGTCACTTGGACCTCTCTCACCACACTCCTGCCACAATGTTTCAGGGTAATTGTACATATTGTACCCAAATTATGGTACATTCCTGAAATTATTTCATTCTCCCACTAGAAAATATTACAAATATAACAATAAGTATATAAAATGTGAACTGATAAGTATATTCACAAAGAACAATTTGAAGAATTCTAGATTAATGCAAAAGAAGTTTAAATTTATCAAAAAATTACTTTTTATGAATCACATGTCTTGATAAAATTAAATATGTTAGGCAAAGCTAACTGTTATTTGTTTGTTTAAATCTTATTTCTTTCTCAAAAGTATTTGAGAACTCTCTAAAGCCATTTTTAAAGAGTGATACTGCACTCTTCTGGTTCTCTTCTTTCTGCTCCTTAAATGTATATACGTAATATAGGGAAAAGCAGGAGGATGTAGAATGAAGCAAACTTGAGACATAGCAACCAAATGTGATATATGGCCCTTATTTAGATACTGATAAGAGAAAAAATAAATGATTGTATAGAGACACTTTTTAAGTAATCAGGAAAATTTTAATGTAGCATGGTTAGAAATAAATAAGGGATAACTTAATTTGGATAGCTATGATAATGGCATGGAAGTCTAATGGAAAAATAAGTTATATCACATTGATATGCATACTCAATTATTTAAGAGTGAACAGACATGATGTCTATAATTTGCCTTTAAATATTCCAGCAAAAACAACAACAAAAAAAGATGAGAAGAGATTATCACAACATAATATACACTGCAAACCCAGAATAAACTCCAATGTTAAAAAAAATAAAAAAGCTACCAGAGGATTAGAAGAAAATAGGAAAACATGGAAAACATGGGTGAAATTTTGTTTTAATAATCAAGGGATAGGAAAGGCCCTTTAAACTATGGTACATAATCTGTAACCCAGGGGAAGAGTCAAAGATAGCAGGGGAATAGGAGACTTTAATTTCCTCTGGTCCCAGGAATTCATCTAGATAATCAAATAATTCTGAGCACCTGCCAACTCAACCACAGAGCAAAGAAAAGAAGAGCTGCAACTCTAGAGATGAAAACAAAACAAAACAAAAACAACAACAACAACAAAACAAAAACAAAAAAACATAACCACTTTCAGCAAACCAAAGCAATATATGAGAAGATAGACCACAGTGAGGAGGAAGCCTCCAATGGACTTGGGGTTGCCATAAACAGTGAACTGCATTGTCAGGTGACTGCTCTCCAAGCAGGAGCCCAGCAAGTGGCATAGCCAGCAACACTCCCCTTCTTCCCCTGAAAGAGTGGCACAGGAGCACATCACAATAGTCTACAGGGTTTGGAGTCTTGGAACAGGGTCATGTGCCTGAGATAGAATCACTTTGTCACAGAGTGGGTAAGCACAGAGTGTGACCAGGGACCAGGGAGTGATTGACTGCTTTTCTCTCATGATGCACTGAGGAGTAGAGCCAGAGCTTTCAGCACCAGGGTCAGAGATAGGGAGACCACCATTTTTATTTCATTCTCTAAAGTTTTACAGAAAGCCTTCAGGGAACAAAAGCCACAAAGAGCAAACCAGAGTAAATTACTTACCTTGGCCATCTGGCAGGGGTGACACAATTCTGCCTGGGGCAGATACTTGAGAATCAATGCAACAGGTTCCTTCCCCAGAAGATCAGCAAGAACATCCAGCCAAGATCAAGTTAACCAATCAATGAGAAACATAAAACTCCAGACCTAAGGGAATACAGCACATAGAATTCAGGGCTTTTTTTCCCCATGACTCTTTAGTCTTTCAACTTATTTTTTTTCTTTCTGTTTTCAACTTTTTTCTTATTTTTATCAACTCCTTTAAAAAATATTTTTAGCTTTCATTTTTTAGTTATATTCTATCCCTTTTTTGTACCAAATTTTAACAACTTTAGGATGTAGTTTCTTCTAACAGACCAAAATTCACTGGAAATCTATTGTATGTCTCTGTTCCATTCACCTGTCTGGTCATATTCTCTTTGTTGTTGTTTTCTTTCTTTATTTTTGTTTTGTTAAGGTCTTCTTTAATTTTCATCTTGAAAGGCACAATCTATCCTTTCTATGTATTTAATTTTATTTTTGTATGTATAATTTGTTTCTTTACAATTTTGTTTCTTTACAATTTATAATTTTGATATGTAGTTTTTTCTAACCAACTGACAAAATACACTCAGGAGATAAGGTATTGCTCTGTTTTGTTCACAAGTTTGTTTATATTCCTTCCTTTTGTTGTTGTTTTGTTTTTTTGCTGTCCTCTTTTGTTTTTTATTGTCTTTTAGAATTCATTTTTACAGTTACATTCTATCCTTTCATTGTATTTAATTTCATTTTTGTACACATATAAGTTTTCTTTACAATTTTGGAATCTAGTTTTCTAACAAACAGACCAAACTACACACAGAATCCAGTGTATTTCTCTATTCTAGTCACCTGTTAGATTATATTCTCTTTAATTTTTTTTTTTCTGGGGCACCTGGGTGGCTCACTAATTAAGCGTCTGCATTCAGCTCAGGTTATGATCCCAGGGTGCTGGGATCGAGCCCCACATGGGGCTCCCTGATGCGGGAAGCCTGCTTCTCCCTCTCCCACTCCCCCTGCTATGTTAAAAAAATTTTTTTTTCTTGTTTTGGGTCTCTTCTGATTTGTTTAGTATATATTTTTCTAGTGTCTTTGTTGTCATTTTATTATTTTGTTCTCTACTTCATCGATTCTTCCCTTGACAGAATGACAAGATGGAAAAACTGCACCTCAAAAAAAAAAAAAAAAAAGAAGAAGAGGGAGTACTGACTGCAAGGGACCTAATCAGAATGGATATAAATAAGATGTCAGATAAAGAGTTCAGAATAACAATTAAAAAGATGCTGGTTAAGCTTGAGAAAAGCATAGAAGACACTCAAGAATCTCTTTCTGGAGAAATAAAAGAACTAAAATCTAACAAAATTGAAATCATAAAGTTTATTAATGAGATGCAATAAAAATGGAAGTTCTAACTTCTAGGATGGATGAGGCAGAAGAAAGAATGAGTGATATAAATGATAAGATGGAAATAAAGACGCTGAGAAGAATAAAGATAACTACTTGATCACAAGGGGAGAATTCAAAACAAAGTGATACCATAAAACAAAACAATATCAGAATAATTGGAATCCCAGAAGAGGAAAGAGAGGGGCAGAAGATATAATGGAGCAAATTATAGTGGAGAACTTCCCTGATGTGGGGAAGGAATCAGACATCAAAATCCAGGAGGCACATAGAAACTTCCTCAAAATTGGTAAAAATAGGTCAGCATAATGACATATAATAGTGAAACTTACAAATCTCAAAGACAAAGAAAAAATCCTGAAAGCAGCTTGGGACAAGAGGTCTGTAACCCACAAGGGTAGAACCTAGATTGGCAGCTGACCTATCCACAGATACCTGGAAGGTCAGAAAGGACTAGCATGATATATTTAGGGTGCCAATGAAAAAAAAATATGCAGCCAATAATATTTTATTCAGCTAGAATCTCATTGAAAACAGAAGGGGTGATAAAAATCTCCCAGTACAAACAAAAACTAAAAGAATTTGTGATCACCAAACCAGCTCTACAAGCAATATTAAAATTGATCTTCTAAGCAAAGACAGAGTCCAAAAGTAACAGACCAGAAAAAAACAAAACAACACAAAACAAATAAACAAATAAAAAAACCCCAGAGATAGTATACAGTCACCTTCACTGGACAGGTAATACAATGGCACTAAATCAATATCTTTCAATAGTTACTTTAAACATAAATGGGCTAAAATCCACAGTCAAGAGATACAGGTATCAGATTGGATTAAAAAAAAAAAAAGCAAGACTCATCAATATGCTCTCTTCAAGAGACTCATTTGAGACCCAAATACACCTCCAGATTGAAAATGAGGGGATGGAAAATCATTTATCATGCTAAGGATATGAAAAGAAGGCTGGGGTGGCAATCTGTATATCAGACAAATTAGATTTTAAACCAAAGTCCATTATAAGGGATAAGGAAGAACACTGTATCATAATTAAAGGTTCTATCCAAAAAAATCTAACAACTGTAAATATTTATGCCCCTAACATGGGAGGAGCCAATTATATAACCCAGTTAAATAACAAAACTAAAGAAACACATTGATAATAATACAATAATAGTAGGGAACATTAATATCCCCCTCACTGCAATGGACGGGTCATCTAAGCAGAAGGTCAACAAGGAAACAAAGGCTTTGAATGGCACACTGGACCAGATGGACTTCACAGATGTTCCATCCTAGATCAACAGAATACACATTCTTCTCAACTACACATGGAACATTCTCCAGAATAGTTCACATACTGGGTCACAAATCACATCTCAAATGGTACCAAAAGATTGGGATCAGTCCCTGCATACTTTCAGACCACAATATTTTGAAACTGGAACTCAATCACAAGAGAAAATTTGGAAAGAACTCAAATACATGGAGGCTAAAAGGCATCCTACTAAAATGGGTCAACCAGTGAGTTAAAGAAGAAATTAAAAAAAAAAAAAAAACATGGAAACAAATGAACATGAAAACACAAGTGTTAAAAATCTTTGGAATGCAGTAAAAGTGGTCCTAAGAGGGAAGTATATAGCAATACAAGTCTTTCTCAAGAACAAGAAAGGTCTCAAATACACCACCTAACCTTACACCTAAAGGAGCTGGAGAAAGAACAGCATATAAAGCCTAAACCAAGCAAGAGTAGATACATAAGAAATATTAGAGCAGAAATCAATGCAATAGAAATCAAAGGAAAAGTAGAACAGATCAAGGAAATGAGGAGTTGTTTCTTTGAATTAATTGAGATTGAGAAACTCTTTGCCAGACTTATCAAAAACAAAAGAAAAAAGATCCAAATAAATAAAATCATGAATGAAAGAGGAGACATCACAAAGAAATACGAACAATTATCAGAACATACTATGAGCAACTATATGGCAATAAATTAGGAAATCTGTAAGAAATTGATGGATTCCTAGATATGTATAAACTACCAAAACTGAAACAGGAAGAAATAGGAAACCTGAACAAACCCATAACCAGCAAGGAAATTGAAGGCATAACCAAAATCTCACAACAAACAAGAGCCCAAGGTGAGAGGGCTTCCCAAGTGAATTCTACCAAACATTTAAAGAATAATTAATAACTATTCTTCTGAAGCTCTTGCAAAAAAAAAAAAATGGAAGGAAAACTTTCAGAGTTTTCTTATAAGGCCAGCATTACCTTGATCTCCAAACCAGACACAGACTCCACCAAAAAAAAAAAAAAAAGAAAAAGAAAAGAAATTATAGACCAATATCCCAGATGAACATGGATGCAAAGATTCTTACCAAAGTATTACCCAGTAGGATCCAACAGTACATTAAAAGGATTATTTACCATGACCAAGTGAGATTTAATTCCTGGGCTATAAGAGTGGTTCAATATCTTTAAATTAATCAATATGATACACTACATAAATAAAAGAAAAAACAAGAACCTTATGATCTTCTCAATAGATGCAGAAAAAAATTGGCATAATGCAGCATCTTTTCTTGATTAAGTCTCTTCACAGTGTAGGGATAGTGGGAACATCCCTCAATATTCTATAAGTTATATATGAAAAGCTCACAGCCACTATCACTCTTAATGGGGAAAAGTGAGAACTTTACCCCTAAAATCAGGTCAGGAACAGAACAGGGATGTCCACTATCACCACTGCTGCTCAACAAAGTACTAGAAGTCCTAGCCTCAGCAATGAGACAACAAGGACAACAACAACAACAACAACAGCAGCAGAAGGCATCAGAATTGGCAAAGAAGAAGTCAAACTCTCACTCTTCATAGATGACATGATACATTATGTGGAAATCCAAAAGAATTCACCCCAAAATATCTATAACTCGGACAGGAATTCATCAAAGTGGCAGGATATAAAATCAATGCACAGAAATCAATTGAATTTATATACACAAGAAATGAGAAAGAACAAAGAGAAATTAAGGAGTCAATATCATTTACAATTGCACCCCAAAACAAAAGATACCTAGGAGTAAACCTAACCAAGGAGGTAAAAATTCTGTACTCAGAAAAATATAGAACACTCATGAAGAAATTGGGGATAAAACAAAGAAATGAAAATATGTTCCATGCACATGGATCAGAACAATAGGTATTTTGAAAATGTCTATATTACCTAGAGCAATCTATGTATTCAATGAAATCCTTATCAAAATACCATCAAGTTTTTTCACAAAACTGAAACAAGTAATCCTAAAATTTGTTTGGAACCAGAAAAGACCCCAAATAGCCAAAGAAAAGTCGGAAAAGAAAACCATACCTGGTGGCATCACAATTCCAGACATGAAGTTCTATTACAAAGGCTTAATCATCAAGAGAGTATGGTGCTGGAACAAAAACAGACACATAGATCAATAGAACAGAATACAGATCCCAGACATGGACCCTCAACTCTATGGTCAACTCACCTTCAACAAACAGGAAAAAATATCCAGTGGAAAAAGGACAGTCTCTTCAACAAATTATTTTGAGAAAATTGGACAGCCACATGCAAAATAATGAAACTGGACCATTTGCTTACACCATACACAAAAATAGACTCAAATGGATGAAAGACCTCAATGTGAGACAGGAATCCATCAAAATCCTAGAGGAGAACATGGGCGGCAACCTCTTCGACCTTGGCCACAGCAACTTCTTGTTAGACATATCTACAAAGGCAAGGGAAACAAAGGCAAAAATTAACTATTGGGACTACATCAAGATAAAAAGCCTTTTGCACAGAAAAGGAAACAGCTGACAAAACCAAAAGACAACTGACAGAATGGGAGAAGATATTTGCAAACAATGCATTAGATAATGGGCTAGTATCCAAGATCTGTGAAGAACTTATCAAACTCAACATCCAAAAAACAAATAATCCAGTTAAGAAATGGGCAGAAGACATGAATGGACATTTATTCAAAGACATCCAAATAGCCAACAGACAATGAAAAAATGCACACCATCCCGTGGTATTAAGGAAATACAAAACAAAAACACAATGAGATACCACCTCACACCAGTCAGAATGGCTAAAGTTCACAAGTCAGGAAACAACAGGTGTTGGTGAGATGAGGAGAAAGGGGAATCCTCTTACACTGTTGGTGGGAATGCAAGCTGGTGCAGCCACTCTGGAAAACAGTATGGAAGTTCCTCAAAAAGTTGAAAATGGAGCTACCCTATGACCCAGCTATTATACTACTGGGTATTAACCTAAAAGACACAGATACAGTGATATGAAGGGGCACATACACCCCAATATTTATAGCAGCAATATTCACAATAGCCAAACTATGGAAAGACCCCAGATATCCATTGACCAATGAATTTGTAAAGAAGATGTGTAATATATATGCAATGGAATACTACCCAGCCATCAAAAAAATGAAATCTTGCCATTTGCTGGGTATTATGGTAAGCAAAATGAGTCTTTCAGAAAAAGACAATTATTATATAATCTCACTGATATGTGGACTTTAAGAAACAAAACAGAATCTTCGGGAAATAAAGGAAAAATACAACAGATGGAACCACAGAGGGAAACAAACCACATGAGACTCTTAATCATAGGAAACAAACTGAGAATTGCTAGAGGGAAGTGTGTGGAGTGATGGGGTAACTGGATGATGGACAGTAAGGAGAGCATGTGTTATAATGAGTACTAGGTATTATATAAGACTGATGAGTCACAGACTTATGCCTCTGAAACCAATAATACATTATGTGTTAATTAATTGTATTAAAATAGTTTTGAAAAATCTGGAAGCCAAAAAAGAAAAGATTGATAATGTCAACTACTTCTAGGAAAAAAAAATACTTCTGCGTGATTAAAAAAATCATAAATTTAAAAATGAATAGTGTAAAGCTGGAAAATATTTATAGCTCATATCACAGACAATAGCTAATCATTAGGGAAATATGCAATGAACTACAATGAGAAAGAATTTTCACTAATCAGCTTTGGGAAATAAGCATTCTCATATATTTTGATAGAACAATGTTTAGGGAGGATTATTTGATAATGTTTATCAAAAATACAAATAAATTTATGTTTTGACTTTGCAATCCTAATGAGAATTTATCTCTAAAGATATACCTTCATATGCATAAGAAACTATTAATTGGTGACCTGTGTGTAGTAATAGAAGATTAGAAATAACCAAAATGTCCATCACTAACAGACTGGTTAAGTAAATTATGGTAGATACACACATACAATGGAGTACTGTTTTTCTGCTTAAAAAACAAGAACAACCTCTATATATACTGATACATGATGATTACTAGAATATATAGTAATGTGAAAAAAAGTAAGAAAAAGAATAGTATAATACCTTTTAAATAAAAAAGGATGGAAGTGATAATGCTATATAGCTTCATTTCTACATATTTATATAGAGAAACACTGGAAATTATCCACAAGAACTAATGAAAGCAATTTCTTGTAGGGGGTAGGAAAGAGTGATGCAGATGGGAGGGGATAAAAATGGAAATCTTCAATATAAACCATGGTTTATTGCTTTATTTTGATCCATTTGAGTATACATATGTTCCAAACAATATAAATAAATAACATTTTATGATAAAGAATTACACTCCTCAGCAAGCCTTCCTCATTTCATTCAAGATTTAGTCTTTCCTTTGGATGTGCTCCCATCCTATTTCATATGCAGCTTCTATAGCACTTCTCAGTCAATACCAGAATTTTTTGTCAGTCATTTCTACAAAGTTATGAAATACTTGGGTTTCTTAACTTGTGTTAATTAACTTCTGTCTTTTTAACAATGTGCATGATATCTGGCAAACATGATAGTTGCCCAGTAAATTTTCTTTTGGATTAATATAATCTTTCTAGGTTTACCTTATCTTACTAAATTTCTTCCTATAGCATCTTTGCTTTTGTCTCATTGCATTTGTCACTATCTTGTTTTACAATTATTTACTTAAATTCGTTTGTTTTTATGAGATTTTGAAACCCTGGAGTTGTAGCAGGTGGCCAATTAGGATGGTGAAATAATTTTCTATAATTCTTAAATTAACCGACAATGATAATGCCATCACAATAATTAGTGATAGTTAAGATGATCACTTTCTAGGAAAATAATAGTCTCATTAGTGGAAAATAAGATTTAAAACTTTAAAAATATATTAGTTTATTACACTGATCCACTTATTCATGGAGACTTCACACTCACTACAGTCATTTATTCAAAGGTATACAGAAATCTATTAAGTTGTTTTTAAAATATTTCAATTTGGTTTCCAGAATTTAAAAGATTATTTTGAAAGATATTAATGGAATTTAGACAGACTTCTATAGACTAGTAGGGGTAGAACATTAATAAACAGGAACTGAAATTATAAGACCAATAGAGATATTTACTTATAGCACATAAATTCTTTGAATACCTGAAAGTTTCTTGACCTAAATGAAATATATTTATTTATATATTCTTTTATCCAGCAAATATTTTTTGAGCAACTAATATTGAAGTACTTAAGATGTAAATAAAATGTGCTAATGATGTATGCTGACTAACATTACACAATTTTAAAAAAATGTAGTCTTTTTCCTCAGGGAGGCAGTATAGCATAGTGATTAAGAGCAAATGGCATTACATGAACCTACTTTTAAAATCTTGCTTCTCTCTCTACTAGTTACATGACCTTGATCAAGTTACTTACTTAAACATTGTGCCTTAGGTTTATCTTCTGCCAAATAAGGAAAATAATAGCTATTTTACATGACTGTTATGAAGATTTAGGTGGAATAAACAAATATAGTGCTATTCACAGTGCTTGCACATAATAATCGCTCCAAAAGCATTTATATTTCAGTCTATTGTCTAAAAATGGAAGTGTTCTTTTCTGTAGTTTATTTTTATAATAGTAGCAGTCATCTGCTTTATTGTGTATATGATCTCATTGCAAACACTTACAGATAGACTTGGTATTCAAACATGGTACTATTATCCTAATTCTCAGGCTGCATGAGGTATATGAGAACTTCTTAGTAGTGAGCACAGCAGTGAATAAAATTGAACTACATTAATGAAGAATAAAAGAGTTTCCATAAGACTGACAGTGGGAGAATATTATTCATTTGAATGAAGAAGTAGAATTCTAAGAAAGATTCTAAATGTATGAAAAAGTATTTTGAGAAAGAAATGCTAAAGGTTAGTGTGGGTTTGCTAGGAATATATTATGCTAGACTAGTAGACCAGTGCTACCTAAATTGTTGTCCCTCAAAACATTGAATGTTAACTAGGTAATTTTGAAAAAAAAAATTTTTTTCTATGACCAAATAAATTTAGGAAACATGAGATTAAGCAAAATTAACCATATGCTTTCACATGTACTTACTGCAAGACTTTTCAGAGTTTTAATACACTAAAGTGTATTACAGGTTTCCAATAGAGTAAACATAATATATAGTGTTTCCCAAATGTGAGCACAAAACTATTTTGTTGTGTCTGTGAGTGCATTACTTCTCAACATTATCCCAAAATAATATGCTATGAAATAATAAAGTATTGGAAATACAGTTCTAATTTGTCTCTTTATAGAATTACTAAAGTAGTAGAAAGAAGAAGGAGCAGACATATAATATTGTAATTTTTGGAAGGCATTTGAAAAAAAAATATTTTGTTAATCTGAGATAGAAAAGTGCATTCTGGATCAGTCATCATTAAACACTTTGCTTTCATAATCTCTAAAAGAATTTTCAAAACATATATCTTTTACACAATTTTAAATTAATAAAGTGTTTCATCATCATTTTAAAATTACTTATAATATTTTGGTTGTCAAGATGCACAGAATTGACATCATTATAAACCTTTTCTATGCTATGCTCTGTAATTGGTCTTACACATGGATCATTTTTAGTTATTTATCCTGTAAATCAGTTTTAATAATGTAATAAGCATACACAAATCCAGCAACCAAAATGAAACCTAGACCTTGACAGTAATTTGACATGTAATCATATAGTTTCCTCCTGCTATTCCATTTCCAGGAGTGACCTACCTTGAATGCCATGTTTATTGTTCCCAGGATTTCTGTTTCATTTAGTTTTATTGAATTTAAACACATTTTGAAGATATGCATAATTTTAGGTATTTTTAACTTCATTAAAAATGTGTTCATGCTATAAGTAATCTTTTGGAACTTAATATTTTCAGACAATGTTATGTTGCTAAGATTAATTAATTTTTTATGCCTCTGTAGTTTATTACTTAAAAAGAAAAATTTTATTTAAGTAAATAACATATAAAACATATATACCAGGAAGTGTGCAAATCATCGGTACAGCTTGATTAAATAAACACATTTTTGTAACATCAAGAAATAGATTTAAAATTGGGGACAGGAGGGGCTAAGATAGCAATGTAGTAGGAGGACCTTTGGCTTGCCTTGTCCCTCAGATACAGCTAGATAACTCTCAAATCATACTGAATACTCAAGAAATTGACCTGAATCTGATAGAGCAAACTGCATAAGTCAAGAGAGAGAGAAGAGGTCATTTTGAGGAAGGTAGGAAGTGAGGAGATGTGGTTTGATGTGTGTTGTGGAGATGTGGTTTGATGTGTGCTGTGGAGGGGAAGGAACTCTGTTCTCAGAGAAAGGGGAAGGAGGGAGGGAGGGAGAAAGAGAGAGAGAGAGAGGAGCACACAGGTGACTGAACAAGGAGAACACTTCCCCAAAGACATTGACTAAGAAAATGAAAGGGGTTGATTTTCCTGAGTTTTTGAAACAAGTGGGGCTCAAAGACTGGAGTTTTAGAGGTCCAGAGGTCCATCGCAAGGCTTGGATAGAAGCCTGAGGCCCCTGCCCTAATCCCAGAGAGAAGGCGGGCCATAACCCTGGAGAAACAGCATGATCTGAGGATTGCCTAAGAAGCATGAAGAGAGCTTGTTCTCTCTTCTTGGAGTGTATCTACAATAAGTAGTATAGGCTCTCCAGGGACAAAAGAGCTGGAGACCACCATTTCTCTCCCTCATCCTTCAACACAAGCACGAGACACTTCTGAGGGTGGCTAATATGGGCCCTGGCTGTTTAGTCTGCTTTACTCCAAATCCCAAGTCACTGAACTCTGGCACAACTGCTCATCTGGGTCAAAACTGCATCAGTCCCAGCACAATGAGACCCTTTCTCAGAGGACCAGCACAAGTCCTTGACATACCAGGCTCCTGAAATTTGGAATATTAAAGGCAGCAGACCTGGCTAGGGTAGACTTCAAGGTAGGGTGTGCTGATCCAGGCATGCAAGCAACCCAGAGACAGATAGTATGAAATCAGCGATCTGGAACATTTTGGAGATGCACAAGGGGGAAATTATTAACTCCTCTGAAAGGGTGTACCTAAAAACAGCAAGCATGTACTTACCTCTCCAGAGACAAAGAAGCTGACTGGTGCTGTATCCCATTACCATCCCTTAGCATAAACCAACTTCAGTAAACAGCACCGTGCAAAAACTGGTTGCCTAAACTGCTTACATGAAGTCCTATCTCCCCTGGGCTCTGCTATATGACTTTTCTGGGTGCAACTGTGCCTAATGACCAGCACAGGAGACCCTCCTGGAATATCAGGAGAAAAAAACAAACAAAAAACCACAACCTTACCGTCACCATGTCTACTTACCATAAAGTTCAACAAATATTCAGGCTGGTGGCAGGTATTAAGGAGGGCACATATTGCATGGAGCACTGGGTGTGGTGCATAAACAATGAATCTTGGAGCGCTGAAAAAAAATAAAATAAAATTATGATAAAAATAGCATCAGGTCTCATTTAGCAAGGGGACCAGAGCTAACCTAGTTAAAACTCTCCTTAAGACTCCTGGATGGCTCAGTTGGTTAAGCTTCTGCCTTCTGCTCAGGTCATGATCCCAGGGTCCTGGGATGGAGGTCTGCATCAAGCTCTCTGCTCAGCAGGGAACCTGCTTCTCCCTCTCCCTCTGCCTACTGTTCTGCCTACTTGTGCTCTCTCTCTCTGTCAAATAAATAAATAGAATCTTAAAACAAAAAATTTAAAAATAAATAAATAAATAAATCTCTCCACACTCTGGCCAAGGTCCAAACAAAGCCCACTGCAAGATAGGAGAAACCCTGCAGAGGACTGATCTGAGGGACAAAGTAGCCTAATCACAGCAATAGGGTGCACACAGGACACACCAGAGACAATTCCTAAAGCATTAGGCCCTGGACAGGATATGACCTTTTCTTTGTAAAGCCATTATTCTCAGAAGCAAGAAGCATAACAGGCTTTCCTACACAGAAGACAGAGACCCAACAAAATGCCAAAATGAGAGAAGTGATAGAAAAATCAATAAAAGAAGAGAGAAGAAGCACATGGTCCTCTCAATTGATGCAGAAAAAGCATTTGACAAAATCCAGCATCCGTTTCTGATTAAAATGCTTCAAAGTATAGGGATAGAGGGAACATTCCTGAACTTCATCAAATCTATCTATGAAAGACCCACAGCAAATATCATCCTCAATGGGAAAAGGCTTGCAGCCTTCCTGTTGAGATCAGGAACATGACAAGGATACCCACTCTCACCACTCTTGTTCAACATAGTATTAGAAGTCCTAGCAACAGCAATCAGACAACAAAGAGAAATATAAGGTATCCAAATTGGCAAGGAAGAAGTCAAACTCTCTCTCTTCACAGATGTCATGATTCTTTATATGGAAAACCCAAAAGACTACACCCCCAAACTACTAGAACTCATACAGCAATTCATCAACGTGGAAGGATACAAAGTCAATGTATGGAAACCAGTGGCTTTCTTATACACTAACAATGAAAATACAGAAAGGGAAATTAGAGAATCGATTCCATTTACTATAGCACCAAGAGCCATAAGATACCTGGGAATAAACCTAACCAAAGAGGTAAAGGATCTGTACTTGAGGAACTACAGAACACTCATGAAAGTAATTGAAGAAGACACAAAAAGATGGAAGACCATTCCATGCTCTTGTATCGGGAGAATTCATTCCAAAAGAAAGAACAAGAAAAAGTCACAGCCAGGATCTAATTGAAACAATTATAAGTAATATCTGTGATCCAGAATTTAAAGTAACAATCATAAGGATTACTAGTTGGGCCTGAGAAAACCATGGAAGACATTAGGGAGACCCTTAGTGCAGAGATAAAGAGCTTAAAAAAAATCAGGCAGACATTTAAAAAAAAATCAATAACCAAGATTTAAAACTGACTGGATATAATGAACACAAGGATGGAAGAAAAAGAGGAACAACTAAGTGATATAAAGGATAGAATTATGAAAAATAATGAAACTGAATAAAAAAGAGAAAGAAAAATTTTGGATTACAAGGATAGACTTATAGAACTCAGTGACTTCAGCAAATTTAATAACATTTATATAATAGGAGTCCCAGAAGAAAAAGAGAAAAAATGGGACAGAAGATTTATTTGAAGAAATCATACCTGTAAGCTTTCTTAATCTAAGAAAGAAACAGATAGCCATATCCAAGAAACAGAGAAACTCCCATCAAAATCAACAAAAGTAGGCCAACACCAAGACATATTGTACTTATATTTACAAAAATAGTAATAAAGGAAAAAAATCCTAAAAAGAACAAGGCAAGAGAAATCACTAACTTACAAGGGAAGACCAAACAGTTTAGCAGGAGATACATCCATAGAAACTTGGCAATCCAGAAAGGAGTAGGATGATTTATTCAATGTGTTGAATGGGAAAAATCTGCAGCTAAGAATATTCTACCCAGCAAGGCTATCATTCAGCATAGAAGGGGAGATAAATTTTCCCAGACAAACAAAAACAAAAGGAATTTGTGACCACTAAACCAGCCCTATGAGAAATATTAAAGGAATCTCTTTCAGTGGGAAAGAAAGACCTAAAGTGACAGACTTAAAAAGAACAGAGAAAATCTCCAAAAACAATGAAAAACAAGCAATAAAATGGCACTAAATACATATCTATCAATATCTACTCTGAATACAAATGTAATGAATACTCCAATCAAAAGACACAGGGAGTCAGAATGGATAAAAATACAAGACCAGTCTATATGCTGAGTATAAGAGAGTCATTTTAGACCTAAAGTCACCTACAGATTAAAAGTGATGGGATGGAGAACCATTTCTCATGAAAATGAATGTAAAAAAAAAAAAAAAAAAAAAAGCCAGTGCTGCATTCCTTATATTAGGCAAGCTAGATTTTAAACCAAAGTCTGTAACAAGGGATGAAGTAAGGCACTATCATAATAAGGGGACAATCCAATAAGAAGACCTATCAATAGTAAATATGCATGCACTCAAGAAGGGAACACCCAAATATATAAAACAATTAATAACAAATAGAAAGAAATGCATTATACAATAATAGTATAGGACTTTGACACTGTAGTTGCCTCAGTAGACAGATAATCTAAGAAGAAAATCAACAAGGAAACAATGGTTTCAAATTACACACTGGGCCAGACTGACTTAACAGGTATATTCAGAACGTTTCATTCCAAAGCAGCAGAATACACATTCTTCTCAAGTGCACATGGAACAGTCTCCAGAATAGATGACATACTAAGCCACAAATCAGGCTTAGACTGAGATCATACCATTCATATTTTCTGACACTACCCTATGAAGCTTGAAGTCAACTATAAGAAAAAAAAAAACTGGAAAGACCACAAATACATGGGGGTTAAAGAATATCCTATTAAAGAATGAATGGGTCAGAGGATGAGTTAAAATGGCAGAGTAGTAGGGGGACCCTATGCTTGCTTTATCTTTCTAACACACCCAGATAAATACCAAATCTTTCTGAACACCCAAGAAATTGATTTGAGGACTGACAGAACGCACTGCATGTCTGGAGGAAGAAAAAATGGCCATATCATGGAAGACAGGAGCTGCAGAGAGTTGATTTTCAGGAGAAAGAATAGCAAGTGTTATGGATGGTAAGGAGCCCTGACCACTGAGAGAGGAGAGAAGAGAGAGAGGGAGAGAGAGAGAGAGAGAGAGGCAAGCACGAAGGAGATTGCACAAGAAAAACACTTCCTCCAACTGACTGACTAGGAAAAGGAGAGGGGCTGATTATTCTAAGTTTTTACAAGCAGTGGAACTCAAAGTCTGAAGTTTTAGAATTCCACAAAATTGCTAGGGTCGTGCTTGGTGGGCTTAATGGTGCTCCAGTGGGAAAGGAGGGGACATTCATGAGCAGACAGTGTGGTCTGAGGATCCCCTGAGACACACAAGGGGAGACTGTTCCCCTTCTTAGCATGCATTGGGAAGAGGTGGCACTGCCTCTCAGGGGACAAAAGAGATGGAGGGCACCACTGAGTGGCTCTGTTAATTAGCCTAACAGCAGATGTACCTGCTAAGGATGCAAACCTGAAAGCCAGCTTTTGTTGTGCTTTCATAAACTCTGAATCACTGCATGGTCATGCAACTGTTTTTCTGGAAAAACAGCACCAGCCACAGCATGACAAAAGCCTCCCCCCAGAGAATCAGGAAGAGTCTGTGCTGCACTGGTTCCCTAAAATTTGGAGTTTTGAAACCCAGTTGAGTTCCCAAGATAAAACACAAGAGCATGTTGCCATGAAGCAGGCAGATAACTCAGACGCAGACATAATGAAGCTGGGATTCTGATGGAGGCCTGGACATAAGACAGGAGACTGTTCACTATTCTGTTAGAACTTTTTGAATAACAGCAGTAATGAGCTTCCCTCTCCAGGAAAGAGAGTGTGGGGTAATACCATTTTCCTGCCACCCATTTGCACAGAGAGATTTCAGTGAGTAACATAGTGTCTCTAGTGGAGAGCAGAGCTGCTTACACCAAACCACACCCCATTGTGCCCTGCAGTTGCATCTTGACTATAGATAGCAAGTCTACCTGAGAACCAGCTCAACAAGCCCTTTTCCCAGAAGACCAGCACAAATGTCAGGCATGCACCATGTCTACTGATCAAAGTGTACTGAAAATCTTCAAATCTAGGAAAAATAAGATCTACCATTTTGTAACACAGAGACCAAAACACACCTAGTTGAAACTTGCTACACACAGGAAAAGTTCCAAACACTCTCCACTGCAGGCAAGGAGAAACTGTGCAGAAGACTGACCTCAGGGAAAGAGCAGCCAAAACACAACAGAGTGCACACAGCATGCACCAGAAAGATTTCCTGAAGCACCAGCCCCTGGACTGTATATGGCCTCTTCTTAATATAGCCATTACTTGTAAGGAGAAGGAAACATAACAGGCTTTCCAAACACACAGAAGAGAGAGATCTAGGCAAATTACCAAGGTGGAGGAATTCATCCCAAAAGAGAACAAGCAAGGGCATGTGGATGGCTCAGTCAGTTACATATTTGCCTTCAGCTCAGGTCATGGGTCCTCCCAGGGTCCTGGGACTGACTGAATCCTACATTGGACTCCTTGCTCAGCAGGGATTCTGCTTCTCTCTCAGTCTGCCACTTCCCCTGCTTGTCCTCCCTCCCTCTCTCTCTCTGGCAAATAAATAACTTAAATCTTTTTTTTTTAAGCCCCACTTACAGCAATGGACAGACCATCAAGGCAGAAGATCAATAAAGAAACAATGTCTTCAAATGACACACAGGACCAGATGGACTTAACAGATACAGTCAGCACATTTCACCATAAAGGAGCAAAATACACATTCTTTTTGAGTGCACATGGAATATTCTCCAGAATAAATCACCTCCTAAGTCACAAATCAGGTCTCCACAAATACAAAAAGACTAAGATCATACCATGCATATTTTCTGACTACACCACTAAGAAACTTGAAGTCAAGCACACACAAAAAAAAAATTGGAAAGACCACAAATATATGGAAGATAAAGAATATCCTACTAAAAAATGAATGGTTTAACCAGGAAATTAAAGAAGAAATTTAAAAAGAATACATGGAAGCAAATGCAAATGACAAGAGGACAGTCTAAAACATTTGGGATTAAGCAAAGGCAATCATAAGAGGGAAGTATATACCAATACAAGCCTACCTCAAGGAGCAAGAAAAGTCTCAAATACACAACTTAACCTTACACCTAAACTAGAAAAGGAATAGTCAGTGAAGTATAAAGCCAGCAGAAGAAGGGAAATAATAATGATTAGGGCAGAAATAAAATATATAGAAAAAATAAACACAAGAGAACAGAACAATGAAACTAAGATGATTATTTGAAATAATTAATGATATTGATAAACAAGTAGCCAGACTTATCAAAAAGAAAAGTGAAATGAAAGAGATCAAAATAAACACCACAGAAATACAATTACAAGAACATATTATGAAAAATTTTATATCAATAAATTGTACAATCAGGAAGAAATGGATACAATTCTAGAAACACAAAAAACTACCAAAAATTGAAAAAGGAAGAAGTAGAAAATTTCTATTATAGAAATAGAGAAATAATAGAAAATAGAACAGACCGATAACCAGCAAAGAAATTGAATCATTAATCAAAAATCTCCCAAAAAAAAAAAGTGCAGGAGAAGATGGCTTCTCAGGGGAATTCTACTAAACATTTAATGAAGAGTTAATACCTAGGCTTTTCAAGCTGTTCCAAAAAGCAAAATGAATGGAAAACTTCCAAACTCATTCAATAAGGCCAGCATTACATTAATAACAAATCCAGACAAAGACCCCACTAAAAAGGAAAATATGGGCTAGTATCTCTGATGAACATGGATGCAAAAATTCTCAGAAAGATATAAGCAAATTGAATCTAACAATATATTAAAAGAATTATTCAGTACAGTCAAGAGGGATTTATTCCTGGGCTACAGAGGTTGTTCAATATTTGCAAATCAATGAATGTGATACACCACATTAATAAAAGAAAGGATAAAAGCCATATGATCCTCTCAATAGATGCAAAAAAATTGACAAATGACAGCATCTATTATTTTTAATTTAATTTTATTTTATTTTCAGTGTTCCAAAATTCATTGTTTATGCACCACACTCAGCACTCCATGCAATACATGCCCTCCATAATACCCACCACCAGGCTCACCCAATCCCCCATCCTCCTCCCCTCCAAAACCCTCAGTTTGTTTCTCAAAGTCCACAGTCTTTCATGGTTTGTGTCCCCCTATTATTTCCCCCAACTCACTTCCTCTCTCCATTTCCCCATGTCCCTGTGTTATTCCTTATGCTCCACAAGTAAGTGAAATCATATGATAATTGACTCTCTCTGCTTGACTGATTTCACTCAGCATAACCTCTTCCAGTCCTGTCCATGTTGATACAAAAGTTGGGTATTCATTCTTTCTGATGGAGGTATAATACTGCATTGTATATATGGACCATATCTTCTTTATCCATTTGTCCACTGAAGGGCATCTTGGTTCTTCCCAGTTTGGCAACAGTGGCCATTGCTGCTATGAACATTGTGGTGCAGATGGCCCTTCTTTTCACTACATCTGTATCTTTGGGGTAAATACCTAGTAGTGCAATTGCAGGGTCATAGGGTACCTCTATTTTAACTTCTTAAGGAATATACCCACTTTTTTTCCCAAAGTGGCTGCACCAACTTGCATTCCCACCAACAGTGTAAGAGGGTTCCCCTTTTTCCACATCTTCTCCAACACTTGTGGTATCCTGTCTTATTAATGTTGGCCATTTGAACTGGTGTAAGGTGGAATATCAATGTGGTTTTGATTTGAATCTCCCTGATAGCTAGTGATGATGAATATTTTTCATGTGTTTGTTAGCCATATGTATGTCTTCATTAGAGAAGTGTCTGTTCATGTCTTCTGCTCATTTTTTGACATGATTATCTGTTTTGTGTGTGTTGAATTTGAGGAGTTCTTTACAGATCTTTGATATCAGCCCTTTGTCTGTAGTGTCATTTGCAAATATCTTCTCCCATTCTGTGGGTTACTTCTTTGTTTTGTTGACTGTTTCCTTTGCTGTGCAGAAGATTTGGATCTTGATGACGTCCCATATTCACTTTTTTTTCCTTAGTCTTTGGAGACATATTTTGAAAGAAGTTGCTGTGGCTGATGTCAATGCATATGTTCTCCTCTAGGATTTTGATTCTAGAATTAGGATTCCTGCCTCACATTGAGATCTTTTATCCATTTTGAGTTTATCTTTTTGCATGGTTTAAGAAAATGGTCAAGTTTCATACTTCTACACATAACTGTCCAATTTTCTCAGAACCATTTATTGAAGAGACTGTCTTTTTTCCACTGTATGTGTGTGTGTGTGTGTGTGTGTGTGTGTGTATCTTTTTTTTTTTTT
>NC_081575.1:60092456-60103867 GCF_022355385.1 Mustela nigripes | reverse complement strand
CAGTACCATGCTGTCTTGGTGATCACAGCTTTGTAATAAAGCTTGAAATAAGGCAATGTGATTCCCCAAGTTTTGTTTTTCTTTTTCAACACTTCCTTAGCAATTTGGGGTCTCTTTTGGCTCCATACAAATTTTAGGCTTCTTTTTTCCAGTACAGCATCCATTCCTGATAGAAACCCTCAACAAAGTACCTCTACATCATGAAGGCCATATAACAAAGATCCACAGCTAATCACCCTCAATGAGGAAAATCTGAGAGTTTTTCCTCTAAGATCAGGTAAAACACAGGAATGTGCGGTCTGATGGCTGTTTTTTAACATATTACTGGAAGTCCTAAATTCATCAATTAGACAAGAAAAATAAATAAATGTCATCCCAATTGGCAAAGAATAAGTCTGTTTCACTATTCATAGAAGGCATGATGATATATGTAAAAAACCCAAAATATACCACAGAAAAATTGCTATAATTGGAATAGGAACTCAGCAAGTTGCAGGATATGAAATCAATACACAGAAGTCTTTTGCATTTCTGCACATCAGTAATGAAGTAGCAGAAAGAGAAATCAAGTATTCAATCCCAATTACAATTACACCAAAACCAATAAGATACCTAGGAATAAATTTATCCAAACAGATAAAGCTGGTACTCTGAAAACTGCAGAACACTTATGAAAACAAAAAAATTGAAGAGGACAGAAAGAAATGGAAAAACATCCTCTGCTCATGGACTGGTAGAACAAATACTGTCAAATGTCAATCTACATATTAGTGCAATCCCTATCAAAATAACAAAAGCATTTTTTCACAGAACTGGAACAAACAATCCTAAAATTTGTACGGAACCAGAAAAGATCCTGAATAGTCAAAGAGATCTTAAAAATAAAAGCAAAGGTGGAAATATGGAGGCATCAGGATTTGGTCTTCTAGCTATATTGCAAACTGTAATGATCAAGACAGTGTGATACTGGCACAAAACAGACACATAGATCAACAGAACTAAATAGAAAACCCAGAAATGTCTCCGAACTACATGGTCAACTAATCCTTGATAAAGCAGGAAAGAACAGCCAGTGGAAAAATGAGTGTCTTCAATAAATAATGTTGGAAATACTGGACAGCAACCTTCAGAAGAATGGAAATGGACTACTTTCTTACACCATACCCAAAATTAAATTCAAAATTGGTTGAAAGTTCAATAAAGCAGGAAAGAATATCCAATGGAAAAAAGACAGCCTCTTCAATGAATGGTGGTGGGAAAATTGGACAGCCACATGAAGAAAAATAAAATTGGACCATTTTCTTACACCATACATAAAAATAGACTCAAAATGGATAAAGGACCTCAATGTAAGAAAGGAATCCATCAAAATCCTTGAGGAGAACACAGGCAGCAACCTCTTCGACCTCAGCCACAGCAACATCTTCCTAGGAACATCGCCAAAGGCAAGAGAAACAAGAACAAAAATGAACTATTGGGATTTCATCAAGATCAAAATCTTTTGCACAGCAAAGGAAACAGTTAACAAAACCAAAAGACAACTGACAGAATGGGAGAAGATATTTGCAAACGACATATCAGATAAAGGACTAGTGTCCAGAATCTATAAAGAACTTAGCAAACTCAACACCCAAAGAACAAATAATCCAATCAAGAAATGGGCAGAAGACATGAACAGACATATCTGCAAAAAAGACATCCAGATGGCCAACAGACACGTGAAAAAGTACTCCACATCTCTCAGCATCAGGGAAATACAAATCATAACCACAATGAGATACCACCTCATACCAGTCAGAATGGCTAAAATTAACAAGTCACGAAATGACAGATGCTGGCGAGGATGTGGAGAAAGGGGAACCCTCTTCACTGTTGGTGGGAATGCAAGCTGGTGCAACCACTCTGGAAAACAGCTTGGAGGTTCCTCAAAATGTTGAACTACCCTATGACCCAGCAATTGCATTACTGGATATTTACCCTAAAGACACAAACATAGTGATCCGAAGGGGCACGTGCACCTGAATATTTATAGCAGCAATGTCTACAATAGCCAAACTATGGAAAGAACCTAGATGTCCATCAACAGATGAATGGATAAAGAAGATGTGGTATATATACACAATGGAATACTATGCAGCCATCAAAAGAAATGAAATCTTGCCATTTGCGACGACATGGATGGTACTAGAGGGTATCATGCTTAGTGAAATAAGTCAATCGGAGAAAGACAACTATCATATGATCTCCCTGATATGAGGAAGTGGAGATGCAACATGGGGGCTTAAGGGGGTAGGAGAAGAATTAATGAAACAAGATGGAATTGGGAGGGAGACAAACCATAAGTGACTCTTAATCTCACAAAACAAACTGAGGGTTGCTGGGGGGAGGGGGTTTGGGAGAAGGGGGTGGGTTTATGGACATTGGGGAGGGTATGTGCTATGGTGAGTGTTGTGAAGGGTGTAAACCTGGCAATTCACAGACCTGTACCCCGGGGATAAAAATACATTATATGTTTATTAAAAAATAAATAAAAAAAATAAAAAAAATAAAAGGCACAGTGTGTTTCGCCTTGTCAGAAAAAAAAAAAAAATTCGTTGAAAGACCTAAACATGAAACATGAAAGAATCAAAATCCTAGAGGAAAACACAGGCAGCAACCTTTTTGACCTCAGTCATAGCAACTTCTTACTAGACACATGACCAGAGGCAGGGGAAACAATGGCAAAAATGAACTATTGAGACTTCATCAAGATAAAATGCTTTTGCCCATTATAGGAAATAATCAACAAAACTAAAGGCATCCTTTGGAATAAGAGAAGATATTTGCAAATGATATATCTGATCAACGGTTCCTACCCAAAATATAGAAAAATATATAAAACAACATCCACAAAAGCAAATAACCCAGATTAAAAATGGACAGAAGACATGAACAGACATTTTCTCAAACAAGACATTCAGATGGCTAGCAGACATATGAAGAGATGCTCAGTATCGCTTATCATCAGGGAAATACAAATCAAAACCACAAGGAGACATCACCTCATTCCTGTCAGAATGGCTAAAATTAAAAACACAAGAAAGAACAGATGTTGGTGAGGTGCAGAGAAAGGGGAACCCTCTTACACTCTTGGTGGAAATGCAAACTGAGAATCTACTTCATGGTTTGCCTCTATTCTCACACCATGTTCATATGTTTTGTTTCTTAATTTCCACATATGAATCAAATTATATAGTATTTGTCTTTCTTCGACTGACTTACTTCACTTAGCATAACACTCTGTTTCCATTCACATCATTGCAAAGGCAAGATTACATTCTTTTTATGGCTGAGAGATATTCCATTGAATATATATACCACTTATTTATCCATTCATCAGTCGATGGACATTGGGGCTCTTTCCATAATTTGACTATTCTTGATAATGCTGCTATAAACATTGGGATGCCTGTATCCCTTTAAATTAGTACTTCTGTAATTTTTGGGTAAACACTTAGTAATGCAATTGCTAGATGGTTGGGTAATTCTATTTTTAACATTTTAGTGATGGACATGCCCTTTTTCAGATGGCTGCATCAGTTTGTATTCCCACCAAGAGTAAGTTAGTCGAAGACAAATACCATATAATTTCATTCATATGTGGTATTTAAGAAACAAAACAGATGAACATGGGGTGAGAATAGAGGCAAACCAGGAAACAGATTCTCAGCTGTAGAAAGCAAACTGAGGGTGCTGTGGTAAGCAGGAGTGGAGATGTGTTAAATAGGTGACCTTTAAGTAGGATACTTTTCATGAACACTGGGTTTTGTCATGTAAGTGATGAATCACTAAATACTACACCTGAAACAAATCTAACAGTATATGTTAACTAACTGGAATTTAATAAAAACTTGGGGGAAAAGAAGTTGTATACATATAATGAAAAAATCTCAGCCATAGACAAGAATGAAATCTTGCCATTTGCAACACCATGAATTGGGCTAGAGAGTATTATACTAAGTATTATACTAGAGAGTATTAACTAAGTGAAATAAGTCAGTCATAGAAAGACAAATACTATATGATTTCACTCATATGTGAAATTTAGGAAACAAAACAGATGTACATAGTTGAAAAAGTAAAGGAGGTAAGCGAAACCACAAGAGACTCTTAACTGTAGAGAACAAACAGATTGTTACTGGGCGGGAGGTGGATTGGGGAATGGTTTAAGTTTCTGATGTGTATCATGTGTATCATGAGGGCACTTTTTCTGATAATCCTTGGGTTTTGTATGTAGGTGATATATTTTATTTATTTATTTGGCAGACAGAGATCACAACTAGGCAGAGAGGCAGGCAGAAAGAGAGGAGGAAGCAGGCTCCCCACTGAGCAGAGAGCCCGATGTGGGACTCAATCGCAGGACCCTGGGATCATGACCTGAGCCGAAGGCAGAGGTTTTAACCCCTGAGCCACCCAGGCGCCCTTCTACCCACTTTTTAACTGGAGTATTTTTACTTGGAATATTGAGTTCATAAGTTCTTTATATGTTTTAGATATTTTAAATATATTTTAGATATTTTAGATACTTTATCAGGTATGTCATTCACAAATATCTTCCCCTATTCTGAATGTTGCCTTTTTGTTTTATTGATTATTTCCTTTTTTTGTGCAGAAGAAACTTTTAGTCTTGATGAAGTCCCAATAGTTTATTTTTGTTTTGTTTTGTTTCCCTTGCCTTGGGAGACATATTTAGTAAGAAGTTGCTATGGCCAATGTCAAAGAGGTTACTACCTGTGTTCTCTTCTGGGATATTGATGGTTTCCTGATTCACATTAAGGCTTTTTATTTGCTTTGAATGTATTTTTGTGTATGGTATAAGTTTGTGTATGGTCCAGTTTTCCCAACACCATTTATTGAAGAGACTGTCTTTTTTTTTTTCCCATTGGATATTCTTTCCTGTTTTGTCAAAGATACGTTGACCACATAGTTGTGGGTTCATTTCTGGATTTCCTATTCTGTTCCACTGATCTGTGTATCTGTTTTGTTGTTGTTGCTGTTGTTTTGTTTTGTTTTGTTTTTGCCAGGTCCATATTGCATTGATCATTACAGCTTTGTAATATAACTTGAAGTCTGGAATCGTGGCCTCAGACTTCAGCTTTGCTGAAGTGATGCCTCAGCTTTGCTTTGCTTTTTCAAGTTTGCTTTGTCTATTGGGGTCTTTTGTGGTTCCATGCAAACATTAGGATTGGTTCTTGTAGCTCTGTGAAAAATGCTGTGGGTTTTTAATAGGGATTACTTTAATATGTAGATTGTTTTGGGTGGTATAGACATTTGACAATATTTGTTCTTCCAATCCATGAGAATGGAATGTTTTTCCATTTCTTTATACCATCTTCAATTTCTTTCATCAATGTTTTATAGTTTTCAGAATATAGACCTTTTACCTCTTTGGTTAGGGTTTTTCCTAGGTATTTTATTATTTGGTGCAATTGTAAATGGGATTGAATCCCTGATTTCTCTTTCTTCTGCTTAATTATCAGTGTATAGGAGTGCAACACATTTCTGTATGTTGATTTTATTCCCTGTGACTTAATGGAATTTGTGTATGAGTTCTAGCAAATTTATCGTGGAATCTTTTGGGTGTTTCATATAGAATATTATGCTATGTGCAAAAAGTGAAAGTTTGACTTCTTACTTGCCAACTTGAATGCCTTTTATTTCTTTTTGTGTGTGTGTGTCTGATTGCTGAGGTTAGATATCCCAGCACTACGTTATAATAATGCTAAGAGTGGAAATCCCCAACTTAGTCCTGACTATATAGGGAAAGCTCCTAGTCTTTCCTCATTGAGGATGGTATTAGCTATGGGTTTTTCATATATGACCTTTATGATATTGAGGCATGTTCTCTCTAAGCCTACTGTGCGGAGGGTATTTATCATGAATCCATGTTGTACTTTGCCAAATGCTTTTTCTGCATCTATTGGAAGGATCACATTGTCCTTATAATTTCTTTTAAAAATGTGGCATATCATGTCACTGATTTCCAACTATTAACCCACACCTGCAGCACAGGAATAAATCCTGCTTGATCTAGCTGAATGATTCTTTTCATGTACTGTTTGATTTGGTTTGCTAGGATTTTGTTGAGAATTTTAACATTCATACTAATCAGGGATTTTAGCCTGTAGCTCTCTTTTTAAGTGGAATCTTTGTCTGGTTTTGGTATCAAGGTAATGCTAGCCTCATAGAATGAGCTTCAAAGTTTTCCTTCCTTATATATTTCTTAGAAGACATTGAAAAGAATAGGTATTCACTCTTCTTTAAGTGTTTGGTAGAATTCATCCTTAAAGTCATCTGGACCCAGACTTTTGTTTGTTAGGAGATTTTTTTACTTCTGATTCCATTTCTTCACTGGTTATCAGTCTGTTCAGGTTTTATTTCTTATGGTTTCAGTTCTGGTAGTTTACGTTTCTGGGAATTAACCCATTTCTTCCAGATTGCCAAAATTTTTGGCGTATTTTTTCATAATATTCACTTAAAATTGTTTGTATTTCTGTGGTGTTGTTTTTATTTCTCATGTCTCAACTACAATTTTATTTATTTTGGTCCTTACCCTTTTCTTTTTATAAGTCTGGCTAAGGGTTTATCAGTTTTGTTAATTCTTTCAAAGAAACAACTCCTAGTTTCAGTGATCTTTTCTACCAGCTTTTCTTTGTTTGTTTGTTTCTATATAATTTATTTCTAGTCTAATATTCATTATTTCCTTTTTTTTTTTTATTTTTTTTTTGCTGACTTTGGGATTGATTTGTTGTTATTTTTCAATCTCCTTGAGGTACAAGTTTAGGTCATTTCAGAATTTTCTTGCTTCTTGAGGTAGGCCTGTGTTGCAATATACTTTCCTGTTGGGAATGCTTTTGCTGCATCCCAAATGTTTTGGACAGGCATATTTTCATGTATTGTTTTATTTTTTTTAATTTCCTGGTTGGCCCATTCATTCTTTATTAGCATCATGTTCTTTAATCACCATGTATCTCTGGTCTTTGCAAATTTTTCTTGTGGTTGACTTCAAGTTTTATTACATTGTGGTCAACACTATGCATGGTATGATCTCAATCTTTTTTACTTGTGGAGACCTGATTTGTGACCTGGTATGTGGTCTATTCTGGACAATGTCCCATGTGTACTTGAAAAGAATATGTATTCTGCTGCTTTAGGATGAAATGTTCTGAATATATCTGTTAAATTCATCTGGCCCAGTGTACCATTCAAAGCCATTGTTTCCTTGCTCATTTTCTGCTTAGATTATCTGTCTATTAATGTAAGTGGAGTGTTAAAATCCTTTACTATTATTGTATTATACTCATGAGTTCCTTTATGTTTGTTATTAATGTTTTATACATTCAGATATTCCCAAGTTAGGGACATAAATATTTATAACTGTTAAATCTTTTTTTGGACAGTCCCCTTTATTATGATGTAGTGACCCTTTTCATCTCTTTTAACAGTCTTTTGTTTAAAATCTAGTTTGTCTGATTTAAGTGTTGCTA
Organism: Mustela nigripes; assembly: GCF_022355385.1. Taxonomy (NCBI): domain Eukaryota; kingdom Metazoa; phylum Chordata; class Mammalia; order Carnivora; family Mustelidae; genus Mustela; species Mustela nigripes. Next base: position 60,096,341 of record NC_081575.1, on the reverse strand, counting down.
CTCTGGCTTTCTTTTGACCTCTTTTCCATGACAAATGGATCTCCATCCCTCACTTTTAATCTGCAGGTGTCTTTAGGTCTCAAATGAGTCTCTCGTTGGCAGTATATAGTTTGGTCTTTTTTTTTTTAATCCAGTTGGACACGTTATGAATTTTTATTGGAACATTTAGCCCATTTCTGTTCAGGGTAACTATTGATAGATATGTATTTAGTTCCATTTTGTCATTTTTGGTCTTCCCTTACCATTCAATAAGTGTCCTTTTAATATTTCTTGCAGGGCTGGTTTAGTGGTCAGTTAGTTTTTGTTTTTCTGGTAAACTATCTCACTTTCTATTCTGAATGCAGAATAGAATAGCCTTCCTGGATACAGTATTCTTGGCTATCGACTTTTCCCATTCAGCACATTGAATATATCATCCCACTTCTTTCTGGCTTGTCAAGTTTCTGTTGAGAGATCTCAACTAGCCTTACGGGTTTTCACTTCTAAGTTTGGGAATTCTTTTGTTGCTAATTTTAGTATTTTTTTCATTATTGCTACATTTTGTTCATGTAATTACAATATGTCTCAGTGTTGGTCAACTTTTGTTGATTTTAATGGGAGTTCTCTGTGCCTCCTGGGCTTAAATGTTTGTTTCCTTCCCTAGATTTGGGAAATTTTCATCTATAATTTCATCAGATATTTTCTGCTCCATTTTCTCTCTCTTGTCTTCTTCTAGGACTCCTATGATAAGAATGTTATTACTTTTGAGGTAGTCACTGAGTTTTCTAAGTGTACTGTCGTGATCCATAATTCTTTCCCTCTTTTGTTCACTTTCATTATTTTCCACAATTCTATCTTCTATTTCATTTATTCATTCCTCTGCTTCTTCCATCCTGTAATCATTGCATCCAGTTGAATTTGAATCAGGTTTTTGCATTTTTAATTTCAGTGTGTTTGTTTTTTAAGCTCTTTTATCTCTGGGGTAAAGGTCTCCTTGGTGTCTTCCATGCTTTTCTCACACCAGCTAGTATTCTTATAATTGTTGCTTTAAATTCTGGATCAGGTACATTATTTATACCTGCTTCAATTAGATCTCTTGCTGTGACCTCTTCTTGTTCTTTCTTTTGGGTTGAATTCCCCCATGTTGACATTTTGTCTAGGTCTCTGTCTTCTGTGGTTTTGGAAAGCCTGTTATATTTCTTGCTGTTGAGAGTAATGGCTTTATGAAGAAGAGGTCATATAGTGTCCACAGACTGGTGCTTCAGGGAATGTCTCTGGTATATGCTGTGTACACTCTGCTGCTGTATTTTGGTTGTTCTATCCTTCATGTCAGGTGTCCCAAGAGGTGCTCCTTGCTTGCAGTATTCAGTGTTTGGAACTTGGCCAGAGTGTGATGAGTTTTAACTAGATGTTCTCTGGTCAACTTGTTAAGAGACTTGATGGTATTTCCACTAGAACTGAAGCCTTGCAGAACTCTATCATTGGGAGAGGTAGTATGTGCCAAGGTTTCTGCTGACTTTCTGGGGAATAGGTTCACTGCACTTGGAGTGAGGCACACTTGCTGAACAAAGGTAGTACTGACTTAGAGCAGGCAGGCAGGACTTGAAGCAAATTATATAGCCAGTGTTGGCACTGTATTTTTTATGAAGTTGGTTTATGCTGAGCGGTAGGGGTAGGTCATGGTACCAGCCAGCTCCTTTTTCTCCTCGAGAGGGGTCTCTGTGCTTGCACTCCCAGAAGAATGTATAATCTTCCCCATTGCACCCCAGGTGCTTTCCATATTGTCATTTTCACCCCGTTTCTAGGTTATTTGCCTGTCATGAGTGGCACAGTGCACTTTGGGCTCTATCCCTGCCAAGCCTGCTGATTTTAAAACTCCAAAATTTATGGATGTGCTAATTCAGGGGTCTTCACTGGCCTTCTTGGGGAGGGTCTCACCATGCTGAGACTAATGCAAGTTTGATTGAAAAGGGAAGTTGTGCCAAAGTACAGGGGTATGGGACTTGGAGCAATCAGGCTAGACAGTCAGGTTTGGGGTGAGCTGCCATCAGCGTGTGTTTCTGCATCTATGCCAATGGTGCCTGCCATTTCCTCAGTCCTTATAGAGGAGTCTCTGTGAATGCCATCTCTCTCAGTTGTGCTCTAAGAAGAGCAAACAATGTCTCCCCTTTGAGCCCCCTTCTGATTGCTCCATTTGTCCCCATGTTGCTTGCCTTCTTTCTTTTTAGCAGTATGGCAACACCCTTAAGGTTCTATCCCAGCAATGCCAGTCAACCTTTAAAACTCCAGTCTTTGAGTCCTTGTGGTTGCAAAACCTCACAAAAACCAGCCTCTTGTTTTCCCAGCCAAAGGCTTTGAGGGAAGCGTTCTCCTTGTGCATTCCCCTGTGTACTCCTTACTTTCTTACCTTTCTCTGCTACCAGGGTTCCCTCCCCTTCATGGCCCTTGGGAAGTTTCTCCCCCAAACCACGTATTTACACATCCTACCATTTTCAAAGCAGCCTCTTCTCTCCCTCTAGTTGTGGAATTTGTTCCCTCAGTCCTTTGGTCCATTTTACGAATATTCAGAGTGATGTGATAGTTATCTAGTAGTTTTCAAGGAAAAAGATGAGCCTAGAGTCCTCCTACTGTGCCATAATCTTAGCTTCCTCTCCATATTTCATTTGCATTTAAAAAAATACGTTTGCAGGCAAAGGAAACAATGTTTCATTTTTGTCTAGTAGGTCATTTTTTTTTATTGTATTTTTGCATCATTTATGCCTCTATAATGATTCTGGCCTACATTGTTTTTATCAGTTACTGCAAGAAGCCTGTTAAAATATCCCATTATAATTGTATATTTGTCTATTTCTCCTTCTAGTTCTGTCTTTTTGTTTTATGTTTTAATGTTGTGTGACTATGCACATACACATTTAGAATAGTTATATCTTCAACAGTAAATTAACTTTTTTGCCATTATGAAATGTCCTTTTTACCTCTAGTAAATTTTTGCCATAATGCTTACTTTTTCTGATATTAATAGCAATGTCAATTTTCTTTTGGTTAGTTTTTGCATTGTACAATTTTTCCATCTTTATTTCTGTTTATTCTGTATCTTTTGATTTAGTATGTGTCTTTTATAGGTGGAATAAAATTGGGCTTTTTTGCTTATCCAATATGATCATCTTTTAATTACATTAGTAACTCTATTTACATGTAAGGTATTTCAGACATATTTATTTTACATATATACCTTATTACTACTAAATGTCTCATCTGTCTCTTCCTATTTTCTCTCCAGTCTTTTTCTTTTGGTTTTTTATTTATTCCATTTGAATCTTCTATTATCTTCTTAAGCTTATTAGTTATATATTCCTCTAGTTTTCTTTTAGTCACTCTCCTAGTGATTAAAATAGTGTCCTTGAGTATATATATACATATACACAAACACTGTAAGCACTTCATGAATACTATAATGAATGTTGATCATTTAAACTACATTTAACTAATATATATATATTCTAATGTCTTCTAATTTTAAAAATATTTCAAATTCCACAAAAAATTACATTTTTTTCTTAAGTCTTTATTTAAATTCCATTGAGTTAACATACAGTGTAATATTGGTTTCAGGTATAAGATAGAGTGATTCAACACTTCCAGACAACACCAGTGTTCATCACAAGTGCACTCCTTAATGCCAATTGCCTATTTAGCCACTTCCCCACCTCCCCTCTGATAATCTTCAGTTTATTATCTATAGTTAAGGGTCTGTTTTGTGGTTTGCCTCTCTCTTTTTTCCCCTTTTTGGTTGTTCGTTTTGTTTCTTAAATTCCACATATGAGTGAAATCATATGATATTGTCTTTTTCTGAATGACTTACTTCACTTAACATAATACTATCTAGCTCCATCCATGTCATTGCAA
>NC_081575.1:60076526-60092056 GCF_022355385.1 Mustela nigripes | reverse complement strand
CCCTTCTCCCAAACCCCCTCCCCCCGGCAACCCTCAGTTTGTTTTGTGAGATTAAGAGTCACTTATGGTTTGTCTCCCTCCCTCTGCCCATTTTTTAACTGGATCATTTTTTGTTGAATAATGAGCTTTGTAAGTTCTTTATATATTTTGTGTACTAGGTCTTTTTCAGGTATGTCATTTGTGAATATCTTCCTTCATTTTGTAGGTTGCATTTTACTTTTGTTTATTGTTTCCTTTGCTGTGCAGAAACATTTTATTTTGATGAAGTCCCAGTCCTTTCCTTTTGCTTTTGTTTCCCTCACCTCAGGAGACATATCTAGAAAAAAATTGCTACAGCCAATGTCAAAAAAGTTACTGCCTATGTACTCTTCTAGTATTTTAATGGTGTCTCCATTTAGGTATTTCATCCATTTTTATTTTATTTTTGTGCATGGTGTAAGAAAGTGGCCTAGTTTCATTCTTTTTCATTCTTTTGAATGCTATTGTCCAGTTTTTCCAACATTAATTGTTGAAAAGAGTTTTTTCCCATTGGGTAGTCTTTCTTATTTTTTTTTAAGTCTCTCATGTTTTGTCAAAGATTTATTATCTATAATCACCACAACTACAGTCTTATGACCTGTCCAGTTCACAACTGGAAGTCTTTACCAACTGGCCCCCTGTGCCAATTTCACTCAGCCACCACCTCCCCTACTCCTGACAACCACCATTCTGTTTTCTGTATCCATGAGTTTAGTTTAGTTTCTTTGTTCATTTTGCTTTTTTAGATTCCACATATAAGTGAGATTATATGATATTTGTCTTTTTCTAACTAGCTTATTTCACTCAGCATGATACCCTCAAGGTCTGTTTATGTTGTGACAAATGGAAAGATTTCATTCATTATCGTGGCTGAGTAGCATTCCATCTCATAGATAAACAGATAGATAGAGGATAGATAGATAGGCAGACAGACAGATAGATAAAATACAGGTCAAGTGTTTTTTTATCCATTCCTCCACTAATGAGAACATAAATGTCTTCCATATATTGGCTTTTTGAAGTAGTGTTTTTGTTTTCTTCTAATAAATACCCAGAAATTTCTGGATCATATGATGACAGCACACAAGAGAATGAAACTACTATCTTCCACCATACACAAAAATTAACTCAAAATGAATTAAAGACTTGACTGTGAGTCCTGAAATCATAAGGCACCTCAAAGGAAGACAGTAAACTTGACATCAATCAATCTCTCTCTCTTTCTCTCTCTTTGTCTCTGATTCTAAAAACAAGGCAACCAAAACAAACAAGTGGATCTGCATCAAATTAAAAAAGTTTCTGTACAGCAAAGAATACCACCAACAAAATGAAAAGGCAACCTAATGAATGGGAGAAAATAAGTGCAAATCATATATCCAACAAGGGGCTATTATCCAAAATATATAAAGAAGTCATGTAACTCATGAGGGAAATGCAAATCAAAACAGCAATGAGATATCACTTCTCACCTGTTAGAATGGCTAATATCAAAAAAAGAAGAAATGAGTGTTAGTTTATGGAGAAATAGGAACCTTCATGAATCTTTGTTGGGAATGTAAATTGATGCACCCACTATGGAAAAATTTTTTAAAAATTTTTTAAAAATCATGATCAATTAGACAATATATAATACATCATCTGTTTTTGATGTTGTGTTCAGTGATTCATTGGTTGCATATAACACTCAGGGTTCATCTCCACACATGCCATCCTTAATACCCATCACACTGTTATCCTATCTCCCTATCCCCTTCCCTCTGTAACTCAGTTTGGTTCCCGGATTCCAAGGTCTCTCATGATTTTTCTCCCTCTCTCATTTCTTCCCATCCAGTTTTCCCTCCCTTCCCCTGTGGTTCTCCATGCTATTCCTTATGTTCTAAATACAATTGAAACCACATGGTAAATGTCTTTCTCTGCTTGACTTATTTCACTTAACATAATCTATCCAGTTCCATCCATGTCAGTATTCATCCTTTCTGATGGCTGAGTATATTCCACTGTATATATGAACCACTTCTTCTTTATCCATTCATCTGTTGAAGACCATCTCAGCTCCTTCTACACTTAGACTATTGTGGACATTGCTGCTATGAACATTGGGGTGCAGGTACCCTCTCTTTTCAGTATATATTTATCTCTTTTTCAGTACATATTTATCTTTGGGTAAATACTTAGTAGTGCAATTTCTGGGTCATAGGGTAGCTCTATTTTTAATGTCTTGAGAAACCACTATACTGTTTTCCTGAGTGGTTGCACCAGCTGACATTCCTACCAACATTTTAAGAGGGTTCCCTTTCTCCACATCCTCGACAATACTTGTTTCCTCTTTTGTTAATTTTTGCCACCTTAACTGGTGTAAAGAAGTATCTCATTGTGGTTTTGGTTTGTATTTTCTTGATGGCTAGTGATGTTGAACATTTTTTCATATATCTGTTAGCCATTTGTATATCTTTGAAGAAGTGTCTGTTGATGTTTTCTGCCCATTTCTTGACTAGATTATTTGTTTTTTTTTGTGTGTGTGTTGGGTTTGAGAAGTTCTTTATAAATCTTGAATACTGGTCCTTTATCTGTAATATCATTTGCAAATGTCTTCTCCCATTCTGTGGGTAGCCTGTCAGTTTTGTTGACTGTTCCTTTGCTGTGCAGAAGTTTTTATCTTGATGAAATCCCAAAAGTTCATTTTTCTTTTGTTTGCCTTGCCTTTAGAGACATGTCTGGAAAGAAGTGCCTGTGGCCAAAGTCAAAGAGGTTACTGTCTATGTTCTTCTCTAGGATTCTGATAGATTCCTGTCTTGCATAAAGGACATTCATCCATTTTGAGTTTATCTTTGTGTAAGTTGTAAGAGTTTCATTCTTCTGCATGTGGTTGTCCAATTTTCCCAGGACCATTTATTGAAGCCACTGTCTTTCTTCCATTGGATATTCCTTTCTGCTTTCTGGAAGATTAGTTGGCCATCGAACCGAAGTCCCATTTCTGGAGTCTTTATTCTCTCTATTCTGTTTGATTGATCTATATGTCTGTTTTTGTGCCAATACTATGCCATCTGGATGCTCACAGCTTTGTATTAGAGGTTAAAGTCGGGCATTATGATGCTTCCAGCTTTGGTTTACTTTTTCAATAATCCCCTGGTGATTTGGGATCTTTTCTAGTTCTCTATAAATTTTAGGATTCTTTGTTTCAACTTTGTGGAAAAATGTCAATGGTATTTTGATAGAGATTCTATTAAAAATGTAGATTGCTCTGGGAAGCATGGACATTTTCATAATGTGTATTCTTCCAGTCCATGAGCATGGAATATTTTTCCATCTCTTTGCATCTTCCTCAATTTCTTTCTTAAGTGTTCTGTGGTTTCTAGAATATAGATCCTTTCCCTCTTTGGTTAGGTTTATTCTAAGTATCTTATGGTTTTATAAATGGTTTTATAAATGTATATTATAAATGGGATTGATTCCTTGATAACTCTTTTATCTGTGTCATTGTTAGTATATAAAAATACAACTGATTTCTGCTATATTGATTTTGTTTCCTGTCACGTTGCTGAATTGCTCTATGAGTTCTAGTAATTTTGGGGTGGAGTCATTTGGGTTTTCCACATAACGTATCACGTCATCTGAGAAGAGAGAGAATTTGAGTTCTTCATTTCCAATTGGAATGCCTTTTATCTCTTTTTGTTATGTGATTACTGAAACAATGATTTCTACTACTGTGTTGAACAACAGCAGCGAGAGTGGGCATACCTGTCATGTTCCTGACCTTAAGGTAAAAGCTCTTAGTTTTTCCCCATCGAGAATGATATTCACTGTGAGCTATTCATAGATGGCTTTTATGATACTGAGGTATATTCCCTCTATCCCTATACTTTGAAGAGTTTTAATCAGGAAAGTATGCTGTATCTTGTCAAATGCTTTTTCTCCATCAATTGAGAAAATCATATGGTTCTTGTCTCTTCTTGTGTTAATGTGATCTATCACTTTGATTGATTTGCAGATGTTGAATCACCCTTGCATCCCAGGAATAAACCCCCAACTGGTCATGGTGAATAACCCTTTTAATGTATTATTACATCCTATTGCTTAGGATCTTTTTGAGCATTTTTACATCATGTTCATCAGGGATATTGGTCTATAATTGTCCTTTTTGGTGGGGTCTTTGTCTGGTTTTGGAATCGGGGTAATGCTGGCCTCATAGAACAGGTTTGGAAGTTTTCCTTCCATTTCTATCTTTTGAAACAGCTTCAGTAGAATAGGTGTCATTATTTCTTTAAATGTTTGAAAGAATTCCCCTGAGAAGTCATCTAGCCCTGAACTCATTTTTGGGGAGATTTTTTTTTTTAATTTTTTATTTTTTATAAACATATATTTTTATCCCCAGGGGTACAGGTCTGTGAATCACCAGGTTTACACACTTCACAGCACTCACCAAAGCACATACCCTCCCCAATGTCCATAATCCCACCCATTTCTCCCAAACCCCCTCCCCCCAGCAACCCTCAGTTTGTTTTGTGAGATTTTTGATTATTGTTTCAATTTCCTTGCTGGTTATTGATCTGTTCAAATTATCTATTTCTTCCTGTTTCAGTCTTCACAGTTTTAAGTTTCCAGAATTGGATTCATTTCTTTCAGATTGACTAGTTTGTTGGCATATACTTGCTGATAATAATTTGTAATAACTTCCTCTATTTCTTCAGTATTGGTATTGATTTCTCCTCTCTCATTCATGATTTTATTAATTTGGGTCCTTTCTCTTTTCTTTTGGATAAGTCTAGCCAGGAGTTTATTGATCTTATCAGTTCTTTCAAAGAACCATCTTCTAGTTTCATTGATCTGTTCTACTATTCTCATTTCTATTTCATTGATTCTGCTCTAATCTTTTTTATTTCTCTTCTGCTTGAATTAGGCTTTATTTGTTGTTCTTTCTCCAGATCCTTCAGGTGTAAGGTTAGCTTGCCCATTTGAGATTTTTCTAACTTTTTGAGAGTGGCTATGTATTTACCTCTAAGGATCACCTTTGCAGTATCCTAAGATTTTGAACCAATGTGTTTTCTTCTTTTGGTTAGCCTGAACTGTTAAAGTTCCTTTTTAATTTCTTGGTAGACCCATTCTTTCTTTAAGAGGATGCTTTTTAACCTCCAATTGTTTGGGTTCCTTCCAAATTTTTCCTTGTGGTTGAATTCCAGTTTCAATGAATTGTGGTCTGATAATATGCTGGGAATAATCTCAATCCTTTGATTTTGGTTGAGACCTGATTTGTGACCCAGTATGTGATCTAGTCTGGAGAAAGTTCTGTGTGCATTCGAGAAAAATGAGTATTCTGTTGTTTAGGATGAAATGTTCTGTATGTATCTACAAAATCCATCTGATCCAATGTGTTATTCAAGCTCTTGTTTCTTTATCTTCTGCTTAGATGATCTGTTGCTGTGAGTGCTGTATTGAAGTCTCCTACTATTAATATTTTATCAGTATGTTTCTTTATTTTGGTTATTAGTTGGTTATCTAATTGGCTGCTCCCATGTTGGGGGCATAGATCTTTACAATTGTTAGCTTTTCTTATTGGATAAACCCTCTAACTATGACATAGTGTCCCTCTAGATCTCTTACTGTTTTCTTTGGTTCAAAATCAAATTTTTCTGATATGAAGATTGCTACCTCAGCTTTCTTTTGAGGTCCATTGGAGTGGTAAATTGTTTTCCATCCCTTCACTTTCAATCTTCAGGTGTCTTCATGTTCATAATGAGTCCCTATAGAAAACATATGGATGAGTCTTGCTTTTTATCCAATCTGAAACCTTGAGCCATTTGATGGGAGCATTCAGCCTGTTCACATTGAGAGAGTAACTATTGAAAGATATGAATTTAGTATCATTGTTTTGTCTGTAAAGTCCCTGTTTCTATAGACTGTCTCTTATTAATTTCTCATCTACACTGCTCTTGGGAGGGGTCTTTCTTGTTTTATAGATTATCCTTAATATTTCTTGCAGGGCTGGCCTAGTCGTCACACATTCTTTCAGTTTCTGCCAATCCTGGAAGCTCTTGATCTTTCCATCCGTACTGAATGGCAGCCTAACTCAATAAAGTATTCTTGGCTGCATGTTCTTCTTATGTAATACCCTGAATATGTCTTTCCAGCCCTTTCTGGCTTGCCAGGTCTCTGTGGATAGGTCTGATGTTATTCTGATGTTCCTCCCTCTGTACATAAGAAATTTCTTCCCCCTAGCTGCTCTCAGGATAGTTTTCTTGGCTATAATTTTGGAGCTTCAGTATTATATTCCAGGGTGTTGATCTATTTTTATTGATTTTGGGAGGGGTCCTCTCTACCTCTTGGACACAAATGCTTTCCTTACCCATGTTAGGGAAGTTCTCAGCTATGATACTCTTAAATACACCTTCTAATCCTCTTTCTCTCTCTCTCCACCTCCTCAGGGATCCCAATAATTACAACACTGGAATATTTCATGGTGGTGTTGATCTCTCTAAGTCTTTTCTCATGGGTTACTAGCTGCTATCTCTATTTTCCTCAGCTTACTTCCTTTATCACTAATTTGTTCTTCTGGTTCATTTATTCTGGGTGTGAGAATATCCAGTTTAGACTGCATCTCATTCATGGCATTTTTAAGTTCAACATGACTAGATCTCATTTCTGCCCATAGACATTCTATATTGTCACTAATGCTTTTCTCAAGCCTAGCTATTGACTTCATGATTGCTACCCTGAAGTCTATCTCTGACATCTTGCTTATATCCATGTCCATTCAATCTGTGGCAGAGGACATCATCTCTGGTTCTTTTCTTTGTTGAGAGTTCCTCTTCCCAGTCAGTCTGAGGGATGGTTGAGGGAATATACAGAGTCCAAAATATCAACCACTACCTAAGCAAAATGCACCTTAGAAAAAATCCAAAGTGGTTGAAAGCTAAAACAAATATGCCACCAAAGTCAAGATGATCCAAAGCAAAAAGAAAGTGAGGAAAATGTAAAGAGGGGGAAAAGAGAGAGAGAGAGAGAGACGTGGGTAGAGAGATTATAATCTCTCCAAGTGGACACAGCAGGATGATTGATCTGCCTTTTCCTACTTGATTTCTGATCTCTGTGTTAGAAGACTCATACCCCCAAATTGCAAAGAAATCAGAACTTACATATACATCAAGATAAAACTGAAGAGTGAAAAATGGGCTAATGTGAGGCATAAATGTATAAAACATGTGGAAAAAATAAGCAGTGACTTAAAAACATAGGTTGGAAAATATAAATGTATTTGAAATGAGAGCAGAGTTAAAAAAATAAGGAGAAAATAAACTATAACAAAAATGTCAAATTTTAGTCTGAAGTATAAGCAAATCCTGAGGGGAACACCTGGAGCTCACTATATTATTTTCCCCTAATGCTAGATTTTTACAGTCCTGTGGGAAATAAGCTTATCATTCACCCATTCTTCCAGTCTGTCTTCTGGGGGAAGGGATAGCTCTCTGCTTCTCAGGTGTCTTTGTGGGTCAGGGTTGCCCCACCCATTGTCAGGGTGGATAGGCTTAATGTGAGCTGGTTGGCTGTGTGGCTTTTGTTCCATGGAGTCTTTCCACTTCTCTTTAGAGGGCCAGAGGAAAAATGGCATGCAGGAATCTCCAGCCCGAATTTATACTATCAAGGTCCCCCACTGCCACAAATCTTCCAAGTCAAACTGTCTCCACCTCTGCCTGTACCAGACTCCACAGATTCATGAAACTTGTGTCTGTCACACCTCTCCTGGGGGAGTCATGGAGATCCACAAGTATCTCTGTGCTTTGTGACTTTGCAATTGCCAACAGGCATGGGCTTGCTCATGCACTCTTTTCTGCAGCTCCTAGGTCACAATAGTGCTACCCTAGTGTTTGTTCATGGGCCACACCACTCTGAGAGATGTCCCTGTCCTGGCTGCAAGCCATTCTATATCTCCTCTAGGTTATTAGATGACAGCCCAAACCTTAGAATCCTTTTCTAGTCCTTTTCAGTGTGGTTAGGCAGAAGGCAGTCTCCCTACCTGCTTGCCTTGTGGTTTATGGTACCCAGAGCTGAAAGTGTCCCCTGGGCTCATTGACCATAACCAGTTTCTCTGTTCCACTTCTTGGGCATGGTATCAGTTTTGGCTCCCCCATTATTTCTGAGTCTCCTAGAATCCTGAGACCACAATGATTCACCTAGAATTCTACCTTACTCGCTCCCTGTCCCCTTTACAGAAGGGAATGCCTCTAACTAGAATAGGTTTCCAAGGTTCCTGACTTTTTGCTCCAGTGTTACATCACTTTCCAGCTGCCAGCTTATGGAGGTTCTCTCCCTCCTCTGCTTATTTTCAGATATTTCCCCTGAAGGTTCAAGGTTCCATACTTCCTGCCTTTCAAAAAGTAGCCATTTTCTGCTTGTGGATATCCAGATAAATCTTCTTACATCTTGGGTGAAATTCATGTGTGTGTTCAGAATGGTTTGATATATATCCAGGTAAATTTGAGGGACCAAATGAAATGATGTCCCCTATGCTACCTCTATCTTGCCCCTCTTCCCCTATTCTAACTTTTTGAGAGGAAATATAAAGGACTATAAATAGTGAAGACTTAATGAAAAGGACCAAAGTAGGAGAACTTGCAATACCACGTTTCAAGATATTAAAATTGATAGTAAATAAGATAGTGTGATATTGGTGCAAGCGTAGATAAATAGGCAAATGGAATAGAATACAAATACCAGAAACGGTCCATGAATGTACAATCACTTGATCTTTAACAAAAGTGGCATTGCAAAGCAGGGGGAAATGGGTGTTTTTATCAACCACAAGTGATAGAAAAATTGTATATCTATGTGGAAAAATTAAATTTGATCCATATCTCAAATCTTTCATGTGAATCAGTCTCAGATATATTCTAGTTATAAAAGTAAAAATAATCATAATAAAACTTTGTAAGTGAATGTAAGAAGATATTTTCATGTCTCCAGGGTCTGGGAAGATTTCTTTAAGATTTTACATAAAGCAAACTAAATAGAAAGAAAGAGATTGATATATTTAAACAATGTAAAAATGGCACTGTTAAAACTATAAAATGCCCTGTCTCAGGCTGGAACACAATATTTGTAACAAATATAAGGGTCAAAAGGAGAGGCAGGAAGATGGAGTAGTAGAAGGACCCTAGGCTTTCCTTATACCATGAACATGACTAGATAACTAAAATCATGATAAATACCCCAGAAATTGACCTGGGGATTGATAGAACAAACTCCACAACTATAGGGAGAAAAAAGGCAACATCAAAGAAGGTAGGAAGTGTAGAGATGTGGTTTAGGGGAGAAACAGATTTCAGGTGCTGCAGAAGGGAGCACCTTTAGGGGAGAAACAGATTTAGGGGAGAAACAGATTTCAGGTGCTGCAGAGGGAGCTATAGTCATGCAAAAGGGCAAGAGAGAGAGGAGCAAATAGGAGAATCCACAGGGAGAATATTTCCCCAAAACCATTGCCTCAGAAAAGGAGAGTGGTTGGATCTTTATGAGTTCTGACAACCAGCAGGGCTTACAGCCTGGAGTTTTCAATGCCAGTGGGTTTGACTGGGAAACAGCCCAGAGGGCATTGTGCTGCTCCCGGAGAGAAAACAGGGCAACAACCTCTGGGCAGAGAGCATAGAAACAATGATCTGAAGAGGCCTGGGGCACACAGTGGGGCCATTATTTGCTATTCTTGGCATGCTTCCTGAGGAGCAGGTTTCATATAGACACCTCTCCATGAACAAATGAAGTGGCTGGCATCATTTCCTTCCTTAGTTCCTTAGTATAAATGCAGAGCTTCCTACAGGAAACACTGAAGTACCCACACTGGCTGCCTAACTTGCTTAAACAAAGTCCCATCCAACTGAGTTCCAGTAAAACTGCCCCTCTCTGTCAAGCTTACCTCAGTCCCTGTGCTGTGGACCCCTCCCCCAGGAGACCAGCACAAACTTCTGACCACACCACATCTCTGTACCAGAGTGTTTTTCAGGGCCTCAGTTCTAGTGGAGATGGTGACAGATTTCATTTTACAAGCATACCAGAACACACTTAATAAAAACTTGTTACATTCAGACCAGGGACCAAATAAAGGCAAGGTAAGCCTCTGCAGATGACTGGCCTGAAGGATAGAGCAGGCAGAAGACAACAGAGCACACAGTGCACATACTAAAGAAACACTCCCTGAAACAACATGCCCTGAGCACTACATGACCTTTTCATTATAACACCATTATTTTTAGGAGCAGGAGAAATAACTGGCTTTTCTAACACAAAGAAGAAGATAGGGACTTAGACAAGATGTGAAGACAGAGAAATTTATCCCAAATGAAAGAACAAGAGAAAGTCACAGCCAGATATCTGTGTGAAAAAGATTTAAGTAACATGTCTGACAGAGAATTTAAAGCAGCAATCAGAAGGATACTCACTGGGCTTCAAAAAAGAATAGAAGACATCATTGAGACCCTTACCACAGAGATAAGAGGAAAGAAGAAGAAGAAGAAGAAGAACAACAACAACAACAACAACAACAACCAGAGATGTAGAGTGCAATAAATTAGATTAGCAATATATATGATGTAATGAAGAGCAGGCCAGAAGAAGCAGGTGAATGAATTAATGACCTAGACTGGACAAGTAAAGGAAACAATGAAGCTGAACAAAAGAGAAAAAAGAATTATCCAAAATGAGAATAGACTTAGGAAACTCAGTGACTCCATCAAAAGTAATAACCTTCATACTATAGGAGTCCCAAAAGAAGCAGACAGAGAAAAGGGGGCAGAAAACTTGTTTGAAGAAATAATAGCTGACAACTTCCCTAATATGGGGAAAGAAACAGATCCAGATCCAGGAGGCACAGAGAATTCCCATCAAAATCAACAAAAGCAGGCCAACATCAAGACATATTGTAATTAAATTTGCAAAATATAGTGATAAAGAAAAAATCTTAAAAGCAGCAAGACAAAAGAAGTCGTTAGCTTACCAGGGAAAATGCATAAGGTTAGCTGCAGAATTTTCAAAATAAACATGGCAAGCCAGAAGAGAGAGTGGTATGATATATTCAAAGTGCTAAATGAGAAAATTTGCTGTCATGAATACTCTATCCAGTATGGCTCTCATTCAGAATAGAAGGAGAAATAAAGTTTCTTAAACAAAAACTTCAGGAGTTTGTGATCACCTAAATCAGCTCTGCAAGAAATATTAAAGGGGATATTTTGAGTGGAAAGAGTCCAAAAGTGTCAGTATAAAGACTGGAGACACAAGAGCAGTAAAAGTGAATATTTCTTTACAAAATTAGTCAAAGAACTCACAAAAATATAATAACATAAAATATAAATAAATAATATAAATATATATATATAATATAAATAAAATAAAATAACATATACCAAAAACATGAGAAGAAGAGAAGAATGGGTTCAAATTTAAATGACCATCAATTTAATATAGACTGCTATTTTCAGAGGAGGTTGTGTATAAATAAAAGTACTGGTAATTATATGTCAAAAATCACTAGTAAACGTGCAAAGGTAAAGAGAAAGGAATCCAAATATATCATTAAAGAAACTGAACAAGCCATGAGGAGAAAGGCATGAAAGGATCACAGAAAAATCTCAAGAAACAACCACAAAACCAGTAATAAAGTGGCAATAAATCATGTCTATCAGGAATTACTTTGGAAAGCAAGGAGACTAAATGTTCCAGTCAAAAGACATAGCACATGAACACCTGTGTGGTCTGGTCAGTTAAGCATCTGCTTTCACCTCAGGTCATGATCCCAGGGTCCTAGGATCAAACCCCACACTGGGTTCCCCACTCAGCAGGGAGTCTGCTTGTCCCTCTTCCTCTGTGTTCCCCTCATTCTTGCTCTCTCTCTTTCTCACATGCTCACTCTCTCTCTCTCTCAAATAAATAAATAATTTTTTTAAATAAAAAAAGACACAATATGTCAGAATGGATAAAACATCAACTACAATCTATATGCTGCCTCTAAGAGACTCATTTTAGACCTAAACACACTTGCAGACTGAAAGTGAGGGGATGAAGAAATATCTATCATTCAAATGGATGTGAAACAAAAGCTGGAGTATAGGGCGCCTGGGTGGCTCAGTGGGTTAAGCCGCTGCCTTCGGCTCAGGTCATGATCCCAGGGTTCTGGAATTGAGCCCCGCATCAGGCTCTCTGCTCAGCAGGGAGCCTGCTTCCTCCCCTCTCTCTGCCTGCCTCTCTGCCTGCTTGTCATCTCTGTCAAATAAATAAATAAATAATCTTTAAAAAAAATTTTAAAAAAAGCTGGAGTATAATACTTATATTGGACAAACTAAAATTTGAAACAGAGAATGTAATGGGACCAAAAAAATAAAAAATAAAAGACACTATAAAAGGATAAGGGGGACAAGCCAATAAGAAGATATAAAAATTGTAAGTAAATATTTATGCACCCAACATGGGAGTCCACAAATATATGAAACTATTAATAACAAACTTAAGAGAACTAATTGATAATAATACAATAAAAGTAGGGAAGTTTAACACCCCATTTACATCAATGGACATATCATCTAGACAAAAAATCAACAAGGAAACAATGACTGTGAATGACACACTTTTCCAGAAGGACTTAACAGATGTATTGAGAATATTCCATCCTGAAACAACAGAATACACATTCTTTACAAGTGCTCATGGAAAATTCTTCAGAATAGATCACATACTCGGTCATAAAATCAGCCTGAACAAATACATAAAGATTGAAACCATACCATGAAACATTTCTGACCACAGTGTTATGAAGCTAAAAATCAACAATTAGAAAAAAAATCTGGGGGCACCTGGGTGGCTCAGTGGGTTAAAGCCTATGCCTTCGGCTCAGGTCATGATCCCAGGGTCCTGGGATCGAGCCCCGCATCGGGCTCTCTACTCAGCAGAGAGCCTGCTTCCTCCTCTCTCTCTGCCTGCCTCTCCGCGAGCTTGTGATCTCTGCCTGTCAAATAAATAAATAAAATCTTTAAAAAAAATCTGGAAGTCCACAAATACATG
Organism: Mustela nigripes; assembly: GCF_022355385.1. Lineage (NCBI taxonomy): Eukaryota > Metazoa > Chordata > Mammalia > Carnivora > Mustelidae > Mustela > Mustela nigripes. The sequence goes on along the minus strand of NC_081575.1, from coordinate 60,079,006 downwards.
GAGATTAAACAACAATCTACTTAACAATGAATGGATCAACCAATAAATCAAAAAAATTTTTAAAAGTACATGAAAAAAATAAAAATGAACACAGTACAGTCCAAAACCTTTTGAATAGAGCAAAAGCCATCAAAAGAGGAAAGTATATAACACTATAGACTTACCTCAAGAAGCAAGAAAATTTTCAAATAAACAACATAGCCTTACCCTTAAAGCAACTAGAAAAAGAATGACTAATTAAGGACAGCAGAAGAAAGGACATAAGAAAGATTAGAACAGAAATAAATAATATAGAAAAATTAAAAAAAAAAACACAATAGAACAGATCTATGGGTCCAGGAGCTGGTTCCTTGAAAAAATTAATAAAATTGTTAAACCTCTAGCCAGACTCTTCGAAAAGAAAAGAGAATGGACTCAAATAAATAAAATCACAAATGAGAGAGGAGAGATCACCACCAATACCATAAACAATTATAAGAAACAGAAATACTTATAAGAAAATAAAATGCAAAACAATATGCTAACAAATTGGACAACCTGGAAGAAATGGACGGATTCCCAGAAATATATAACCTAACCAGACTGAAAGAGAAAGACTGGGAGACAAGATGGCTGGGAAGTAGGAGGAGGCGCCCTTTCAACCTGTACCCTAAAGTGAGCTGATTATTTTCCAAATAACTCCGATCACCCATGAAATCAGCCTGAGATCAGAATTATACACGTCTGGATTCCTACTGGAGCAGAAGACGCCAGAGGGCAGGTAAAGCAGAGTGGGAACATCAGACTGATATCAGAAGATAAACAAAAGGGGGAGGGAGCCACCAGAGGCGACCCATTGGAAAGTAATATCCCAATACAAGAGTGCCCTGCGCCTGGGGACCAGCATTAACTCGGGAGTCTGGTAGAAATCACTCAAAAAGAGCAAAGGATCACCAGAGGGAAATTGTGGGAATCGGGGTGTTAGGGTCGGGGCTTAAGTCCCCAGACCCAGGACAGCCACCCCTGGTGCAGAGCCAGAGAAAGTGCAGCAGAGAAACCAGGTCTCAGTCCATGAACTACCAGCGCACCTGAGAGTGCGTGGTGCCCGGCCCCCGCGAGGGGCTGGGAGCCTCGCCAGCCAACAGAAGCACAGCCTTTTTGCAGTCCCCACAGGAGTGCCCTGCCGTGCCATCAAAGTCCGAGTCGTACCCCGTGCCCTCCCCTGAGAGAGGTGCACACAAACACCAGCCAGGTGCTCTCAGACCTGAAAGACCTGGCACTCCCAGCCCCGGCCATCGGGAAAATCTTAGTGTGCGATCGCTGCTTGGAACTTCTCTGGCAGTCTGGAGCTGCCCAGACAGCCACCGCTGCCATGGTTTTGGGTACAAACAAAAAATCCTGAGTCCCCAGGGACCGCGACTGGGAACCTGCCCTGCCAGCAGCCAAGGGGGCATTTATTTGGGCTCTGCAGCCAGACAAAGGCCTCTCTCTGAGAGGGAGGTCAGGGTGCAGTTTGCTTTCCTCTAAACCTACAAAAACCATCAAAAGCAGTAAAAGCAAGAGAGAAAAACAAAAGTGAACAAATATAAAAACCTCCAGAGAACAAAAGCCTGAAAAAAACAGTTTCCTCAGAGCCCACCCCCTTGAGGGGGACGGGAGGACTTAACTGAGAGAACAGCATTGACTGAAAACCCTCATGGGAGGCCCCTCCCCCAGAAAACTAACCAGGAAAGGAAAAAAAAAAAAAAAGATGACAAGAGAACAACCATCACTACTTCATAAGACAATTTTTATTATTAATTCGATCCCACTATTCTGGCTCATTTTTCTTATATAGTTATTTTTTTATTATTATATAGATAATTTTTTAACCAATTTACTGTCACAGTGAGATGTCCAGTACATCAAATTCCATAATAACCTTCTAACCTGAACTTTTTGATACATACACCTGTGTTTTCCTTTTGCATTTCTATTTTTTAAATTTCTTTTTTTCTTAATTTTAGTTTAGTTTAATCTAGTTTATTCCTTTTTTTAATTTTTATTTTCTAATATTCATATAGAGTTAAACTTCAAGGTAATCCCCTATACCCAATCAATGCAACCCCTATAGGAAAACCAATTCTTAATCCCCCCCTTATCTTAGGAAAGTTGAGTCCTTTAACAAAGATAATCAAGATACATCCAGGAAGAATCAAAACAAACTTCCTCACCCACACTGAGAATTTACAATCACTCTCCCATCTTTTTCTTCCACCAGTATTTCTGTGTTTTTGTGTTTGTCCTAATAGTATATAAATCTTACACTTGGGGTTCTTTTTGACGAGGTTCTTCCTTTATTTGCATATATATATATATGCATATACATATACATATATATTTTTTTTTCTCTTGTCATATACTTTTATCAGTCTTTTTGTTTGTCTGTGTCTGTTTGTATACTTCATAACTCTTACCTTGGGGCCCATTTGGGCTGAACCTTCTCTTTTATCTCACCTTTC
>NC_081575.1:60066324-60076426 GCF_022355385.1 Mustela nigripes | reverse complement strand
GACTGCACCACAGTCGATACACCCAGCTACACCCGTTCAGCCATCTCTCACCAAAATGACTAGGAGGAGGAATGCACAACAGAAGAAAAATACAGAGGATGGACCTTCTGCAACAGAGCTAATGGCTATCAACATAGACAATATGTCAGAAAGAGAATTCAGGCTAACAATTATCCAAGCAATAGCTAGGTTGGATAAAGTGATGGGTGACCAAACGGAATTGATTAGGGCTGAACTGAAAACGAACAGAGATCATGTTTTCAATATTAGGGAAGAGCTGAAAGCTACCAGGGATGAGCTTCACAAGGCTCTCAATGAGTTCCAATCTAATCTAAATTCTGTCAATGCTAGAGTAACTGAGACAGAAGATAGAACTAGTGATCTGGAGGACAAACACATAGAGAGAAAGGATCAGGAGGAAGCCTGGAACAAACAGCTTAGAAGCCACGACAACAGAATCAGGGAAATAAATGATGCCATTAAATGTTCCAACGTCAGAATCATTGGAATCCCTGAAGGGGAGGAGAAAGAAAGACGTCTAGAAGATAGAGTGGAACAAGTTCTTCATGAAAATTTTCCAAATCTCGTGAATGGAACCAGTGTTCATGTACTAGAGGCCGAAAGGTTTCCCCCCAAGATTATAGATTCTCAAAAGTCCTCGAGACACCTAATAGTAAGAATGAAGAATTATAATTCTGGCAGAACCTCTTGAAAGCAGCTAGGACAAAGAAGATCCTTACTTAGAGGATCTTCTAGAGGAAAGCCCATCAGAATAACATCAGACCTGTCCACAGAGACCTGGCAAGCCAGAAAGGGCTGGCAAGATATATTCAGGGCACTGAATGAGAAGAACATGCAGCCAAGAATACTTTATCCAGCAAGACTGACATTCAAAATGGATGGAGAGATAAAGAGTTTTCAAGACTGGCAAGGCTTGAAAGACTATGCAACCACCAAGCTGATACTGCAGGAAATATTAAGGGGACTTCTGTAAAGGAGGAAAAAGCCCAAGAATAGCATTGAACAGATATATAGAGACAATCTACAGAAAGAAAGACTTCAAAAGTAAAATGATGTCAATAAAAGCGTATCTATCAATAATCACCCTCAATGTGAATGGCCTAAATGCACCCATAAAATGGCACAGGGTTGCAGACTGGATAAAACGACAGGACCCATCCATATGTTGTCTACAAGAAACCCATTTTGTACCTAAAGATACACCCAGACTGAAAGTGAAGGGATGGAGAAGCATCTTTCATGCCAATGGGCCTCAAAAGAAGGCTGGGGTAGCGATTCTCATATCAGAACAATTAGATTTTAAACTAAAGACTGTAGTCAGAGATACACAAGGGCATTACATCATTCTTAAAGGCACAATCCACTAAGATGATCTAACAATTGTAAATATCTATGCCCCCAATATGGGAGCAGCCAATTACATAAGAAAACTGTTAATCAAGATAAAGAGTCATATTGATATGAATACACTAATCGTTGGAGATCTTAATATGCCTCTCTCAGAAATAGACAGATCATCGAAACAGAAAATCAATAAAGAAACAAGAGCATTGAACAACACATTGGACCAGATGGATCTCATAGATATATACAGAACATTCCACCCTAAAACCACAGAATACACATTCTTCTCAAGTGCACATGGAACCTTCTCAAGAATAGACCACATACTGGGTCACAAATCAGGACTCAACCAATACCAAAAGACTGAGATTATTCCCTGCACATTCTCAGATCACAGTGCTTTGAAATTGGAGCTCAATCACAAGGAAAAGGTCAGAAGGAACTCAAACCCCTGGAAGCTAAAGACCACCTTGCTTAAGAATGCTTGGATCAACCAGGAGATCAAGGAAAAACTGAAACAATTCATGGAAACCAATGACAATGAAGACACTTCGATCCAAAACCTATGGGATACAGCAAAGGCAGTCCTAAGGGGGAAATACATAGCCATCCAAGCCTCCCTCAAAAAAAAAAAAAAAAAAAATGGAAAAATCCAGAACAGAGCAGCTGCCTCTACACCTTAAAAAACTGGAGAATCAACATCAAGTCAAACCAACTCCACACAAAAGAAGGGAAATAATCAAGATTAGAGCTGAGATCAATGAAGTAAAAACCAGAGATACAGTAGAATGTATCAGTGAAACTAGAAGCTAGTTTTATGAAAGAAATAATATCGATAAACCATTGGTGACACTAATCCAAAAGAAAAGAGAGGAAGCTCAAATACATAAAATTATGAATGAAATGGGAGAGATCACAATGAACACCAAGGAAGTAGAAACAATCATCAGAAATTATTATCAACAGTTATATGCCAATAAGGTAAGCAACCTAGATGAAAGAGAGGCATTCCTGGAAAACTATAAACTCCCAAAATTGAACCAGGAAGAAATTCACAACCCGAATAGACCAATATCTAGTAACAAGATTGAAGTGGTGATCAAAAACCTCCCAAAAAACAAGAGCCCAGGACCTGATGGATTCACTGGGGAATTCTACCAAACTTTCAAAGAAGAAATAACACCTATTCTCCTGACGCTGTTTCAAAAAATTGAAGCAGAAGGAAAACTTCATGACTCTTTCTATGAAGCCAGCATTACGCTGATACCCAAACCAGGCAAAGATCTTACCAAAAAGGAGAATTTCAGACCAATATCACTGATGAATATGGATGCTAAGATTCTCAACAAGATCCTAGCCAACGGGATCCAACAGCACATTAAAAAGATTATCCACCATGACCAGGTGGGATTCATCCCTGGGCTACAAGGATGGTTCAACATTCCCAAATCAATCAGTGTGATAGAACAAATTAATAAGAGAAGAGGGAAGAACCACATAGACCTCTCAATTGATGCAGAAAAAGCACTTGATAAAATCAAGCATCTGTTCCTGATTAAAATGCTTCAAAGTAGAGGGATAGAGGGAACATTCCTGAACTTCATCAAATCTATCTATGAAAGACCCACAGCAAATATCATCCTCGATGGGAAAAAGCTTCCGTCCTTCCTGTTGAAATCAGGAACACAATAAGGATGCCCACTCTCACCACTCTTGTTCAAAATAGTATTAGAAGTCCTAGCAACAGCAATCAGACAACAAAGAGAAATACAAAGTATCCAAATTGGTAATGAAGAATTCAAACTCTCTCTCTCTGTAGATGACATGATTCTTTATATGGAAAACCCAAGAGACTCAACCCCCAAACTACTAGAACTCATACAACAATTCAGCAACATGGCAGGATACAAAGTCAATGTACAGAAATCAGTGGCTTTCTTATATACTAATAATGAAAATACAGAAAGGGAAATTAGAGAATTGATGCCATTTACTATAGCACCAAGAACCATAAGATACCTGGGAATAAACCTAACCAAAGAGGTAAAGAATCTGTACTCGAGGAACTACAGAACACTCATGAAAGTAATTGAAGAAGACACAAAAAGATGGAAGAGCATTCCATGCTCTTGGATCAGAAGAATAAACATTGTTAAAATGTCTATACTACCTAGAGTAATCTATACTTTTAATGCTATTCTGATCAAAATTCCACCAGTATTCTTCAAAGAGCTGGAGCAAATAATCCTAAAATTTGTATGGAATCAGAAGAGACCTGGAATCGCTAAGGAAATGTTGAAAAACAAAAATAAAATGGGGGGCATCACGTTACCTGATTTCAAGCTTTACTACAAAGCTGTGATCACCAAGAAAGCATGGTACTGGCATAAAAACAGACTCATAGAACAGTGGAACAGAGTAGAGAGTCCAGATATGGACCCTCAACTCTATGGTCAAATAATCTTCAACAAAACAGGAAAAAATATCCAGTGGAAAAAAGACAGTCTCTTCAATAAATGATGCTGGGAAAACTGGGCAGCTATATGTAGAAGAATGAAACTTGACCATTCTCTTACACCGTACACAAAGATAAACTTAAAATGGATAAAAGACCTCAGTGTGAGACAGGAATCCATCAGAATCCTAGAGGAGAACATAGGCAGTATTCTCTTCGATATCAGCCACAGAATCTTCTTTCAAGATATGTCCCCTGAGGCAAAGGAAACAAAAGTGAAGATGAACTGTTGGAACTTCATCAAAATCAAAAGCTTCTGCACAGCAAGGGAAACAGTCACAAAAACAAAGAGGCAACCCACGGAATGGGAGAAGATATTTGCAAATGACAGCACAGACAAAAGGTTGATATCCAGGATCTATAATGAACTCCTCAAACTCAACACACACAAAACAGACAATCATATCAAAAAATGGGCAGAAGATATGGACAGACACTTCTCCAATGAAGGCATCATGAAAAAATGTTCATCATCACTAGCCCTCAGGGAGATTCAAATTAAAACCACATTGAGATATCACCTTATACCAGGTAGAATGGCCAAAATTAGCAAGACAGGAACATCATGTTTTGGAGGGGATGTGGAGAAAGGGGAACCCTCTTACACTGTTGGTGGGAATGCAAGTTGGTGCAGCCTCTTTGTTCTCTTTGGAGAACAGTGTGGAGGTTCCTCAAGAAATTAAAAATAGAACTTTCCTATGACTCTGCCATTGCACTACTGGGTATTTACCCAAAAGATACAGATATAGTGAAAAGAAGGGCCATCTGTAACCCAATGTTTATAGCAGCAATGGCCACGGTTGCCAAACTGTGGAAAGAACCAAGATGCCCTTCAACGGACGAATGGATAAGGAAGATGTGGTCCATATACACTATGGAGTATTATGCCTCCATCAGAAAGGATGAATACCCAACTTTTGTAGCAACATGGATGGGACTGGAAGAGATTATGCTGAGTGAAATCAGTCAAGCAGAGAGAGTCAATTATCATATGGTTTCACTTATTTGTGGAGCATAACAAATAGCATGGAGGACATGGGAAGTTAGATAGGAGAAGGGAGTTGGGGGAAATTGGAAGGGGAGGTAAACCATGAGAGAATATGGACTCTCAAAAACAATCTGAGGATTTTGAAGGGGCAGGGTGTGGGAGGTCGGGGTACCAGGTGGTGGGTATTATGGAGGGCACGGATTGCATGGAGCACTGGGTGCAGTGAAAAAATAATGAATACTGTTATACTGAAAATAAAAAATAAATTAAGAAATAAAAAAGAAAGAGAAAGTCTGATAACCACCAAAGAAATTGTATTAGTAATCAGAAATCTCCCAACAAACAAAATTCTAGGACAAGATATGTTCACAGGTAAATTCCACCAGACATTTAAAGAAGACTTTACACCTATTCTTCTGAAACTATTCCATAAAATAGAAATGATAGGAAAACTTCCATGTTCATTTTATGAGGCGAGTATTCTCCTGACACCAAATCAGAGAAGGACAGCACTTAAAAATAGAACTGTGGTTCACTATCCCTGATGAACACAACCGCAAAAATTCTCAACAACGTTCTAGCAAATCAAATCCAACAATATCTTTTAAAAATAATTCACCCTGATCAAGCAGAATTTATTCCTCTGTTGCAAATATGGATCAATATTCACAAATCAATCAGTGTGATAAATCACATTACTAAAAGAAAGGATAAGAACCATATGATCATTTCAGTAGATGCAGAAATTGCATTTGACAAAGTACAACATGAGAGACCATCCCTCAACAAAAAAAGACAATATATGAAAAATCCACTGTTAGTATCATCCTCAATAGGTAAAAACTGAGTTTTTCTTCTATGATCAGGAATAAGAAAGGAATGTCCACTCTTACCACTTTTATTCAACATATTACTTAAAGTCCTAACCATAACAATCAGACTATACAAAGAAATAAAATGTATCCAAACTGGCAAGGAAGAGGTAAAACTTTCATTGTTTGCAGGTGACATAGTACTCTATTTAGAAAGCCTGAAAAACTCTCCAAAAAACCTGCTGGAATTGATAAAGGAATTTAGTAAATTCACAGGATACAAAATCAATGTACAGAAATCTTTCATTTTTATACATCAATAATAAAGCAACAGAAAGATAAATCAAGGAATCAATCCCACTTACAATCGCACAAAAATCATGAAATACTTAGGAATAAACCTAATAGAAGAAAACTATAAATCACTGATGAAAGTAATTGACAATGACATAAAGAAATGGAGAAAAACATTCCATGCTCATGGATTGGAAGAACAAATATTGTTACAATGGCTATACTACCCAATGCAATCGGGACCTTTAATGCCATCACTATGAAAATACCAACCAATTTTTTCACAGAACTAGGAAAAATAATCCTAAATTTTTTGTGGAACAACAAAAGACCCTGATTAACCAAAGAAATCCTGAAAACAAAAGAAAACTGGAGGGGTCACAATTCCAGATTTCAAGCTATATTACAAAGCTGTAGTCATCAAGCCCGTAGGTACTGGCAGAAAAACAGACACATAGATCAATGGAACAGAATAGAAAACCCATACAGTGGTAGAATTGGGGTACATAGTGTAGGAATAGGTTGAGCAGATAGAATAAGACAGAATCGAGCTTATCTCTCACATGGAAAAGTTCCATAACAAGAGTCAAATTATTTCTGGTAGATATGGGTCCATACATATTGCATAGGATAAGAACTAGAAGCCATCTCCCATTCAGAAATTCTCAGTTTCAATCTCTGTCTTTCCTTCCACCCAAACCTTTTTTACTATATTCACTGGGGGTTCTGTTTATGATGAGAAAGATCCACATCTTCAACCTTTCCTGTGTTCTTTCTACCTCCTTGCCTTAACTGATACTTGTTTCTCCAGAACAGCACTTTCCCCTCTCAAGTGGAGGCTGCTTATGTTCTCACACACCACTCAGGGTTAGGAGTCTCTAGGTGGATTATCTTCAAAAGTGAAGGTCTGCTTAGAAGCTTCATTTTCTTGCTCAGCAAATGGACCCTGGGCAAAAGTAGCTCTAATTTATCACTGAGTCCTTTGGAGTTGTAATCGATCCCCATTTCTTACCCTGGTAATTCCTTACTTTCCTGCCTAGGTCTTTGATATTATTAAGAAGATTTTGTAAGTTGTCTTCTAAAATTTTAAATTGTCTTTAGCAAAAAGGTTGTCCCAGATCACCCAGTCCATTATTGCCAGAAGCAGAAATATTTCCTATTTTTAAACTGTTGAGAAAGTGAAAGTATTATTTACCCCCTAATACAAAAAGAAGACTATAAAATCACAATTAAGAAGTGCTTAACTAGGGACACTTGGGTGGCTCAGTGGGTTAAAGCCTTTGCCTTCAGCTTGGTTCATGATCCCAGGGTCCTGGGATTGAGTCCTGCATCGGGCTCTCTGATCAGCAGGGAGCCTGCTTCCCTCTCTCTCTCTGCCTGCCTCTCTGCCTGCTTGTGCTCTGTCTCTCCATCAAATAAATAAGTAAAATCTTAAAAAAAAAGGAAATGCTTAACTAAAATATATGCAAAACATGACCATGTCAGCTTCTTTAAATATTAAATTTAGTATTCATCAATATTTCATTTCACTTGAAAACAATTTGAAATTCAGATTTTTTCTTCTACAGTAGCAGAATTCATATATATATATATATATACATATATATATATAATGGTTGCAGAGAAATCACTATCAAGCATGATTTAATGAATTACTTGGTGTTAAGTAATTTTGAATTTAGAAATGGAGTTTTAAAATATTACTATATTTTATTTCACATTTATATTATTTATATTTAAATAAGAAGATAGGTACATTTGAATTTTTTAAAATTTTGCTACACTGTGTAGTGGTGTTTCCAAAATAAGAGTGCCTAGCATATAAGAATATGGAGGGAGAGTGAAGAATGGGACAAAAAGAGCAAAGGCATGAAAATAAGAATAAATACAGTTATTCCAATGAGGAGTCAATAATGATTATGCAGGGAAGTTTAGAGGAGCAATGGGTTTAGAGGAGCTATGTTTAGAGGAGCTATGGATATTGTAGGGTAGGATCATGGAAGGGGATCCTCAAAAACATAATTTAGGTTTTGTTTGATAGTCATTGAAGAACTATCCAAAGTATTTCAGCCTACATTGTCTTTATTGATATATGCAAGTAAAATTTTAGGAGGAAAAACAGCTAACAATTATTAAGTACTTTCCCTGTTTCAGGGATGTGATATAGTGATGTTTAGGAGGGAACCTTTGAAGTTGGTTAGACTTGAGGTTGAGTCCTGATTCTGGAATTTACCAGCTATAAGACATTGGGGAAATTACTTATTTTCCTGAGTCTTAGTTTCTTCATCTACAAAATTGTTATAATAACATATACCTCTCAAGGTTGTTGTATGAATCACATATTCTGAAGAAGGGAGATCCTGTGAACAGAGAACAGTTAAGATAAGGTATTACAATTATTGATTCTAGACAAAAGTGATTACACCACTGGAATGGAGAAGGAGGAAGGACTGCAAAGGAAAAGTAAAGAAGCAGGACAGGTGACTGACTCCTTCAACTCACTCTCATTCATCTTGCAAGTTTCTTATTTCTGTTCATTTGACATAATCTGGGAAAATGAAATTATACTCTTAAGAATAGGGTCCCTCTCTGAACATTATCAATTGTTTATACATCTCCTTAGAGCTACAAATAACCATTTGTTCTCTTGAAAGACCCGCGGATCCCCTTACCCAAGAATTCAACACTGCCACAGGATGCAAACAGCAAGAGGTTCTTTATTGTTTTTTTTTTTTTTTAAAGATTTTATTTATTTGACAGATAGAGATCACAAGTAGGCAGAGAGGCAGGCAGAGAGAGAGAGAAGCAGGCTCCCTGCTGAGCAGAGAGGCCGATGTGGGACTCGATCCCAGGACCCTGAGATCATGACCTGAGCCGAAGGCAGTGGCTTAACCCACTGAGCCACCCAGGCGCCCCGAGGTTCTTTATTGTTACGCAGGCGCCTGCCGGTGGTCAGCGCGTGCCTGTGGGTGGTCAGCAGCTCCTGCTAGCTGAGCACACCTGGCTGGGGTGGTGCAGGATTTTTATAGATAGGTACATACAAGTCCCGGATGGGACAGGGCCGATTGGCTGACAATTTGAACATTTGAAAAAAGGCATACTTGGTGTTAGCGGATTGGCTTTGGAAGACCCCCTCCCGCGAAGAGAAAGGCGGGAAGGGGAAACAAAGAGGGGAAGTTTGACCTTATTACTCAGCAGAAAGACATCCTGCCTACCTGACTATGCAGCCCCCTGTCTACGTGACCTACGTGACCATGCAGCCCCCTTGCCTATGTGACCATGCCTCGGCTATTAGGAGAAGGTATCTTGTTCAAACAGGAGACAAGTGTCATGCCCTAAAAGCCAAGCAGTTACAGAAAGGCAAAAGAGCAGTTACATTGAATTCAACCCTGGGGGAAGGGTCTTTTCACTGCAAGGGGAGGAGGGGTACTCTTACACAACAAAAGAGCAGTTAATTATTTAAAGGCGGGGGGGGGGGGGTGTCTTTCACTCTCTGTTCATCATTTCAACATCCCTGCAACATATAACTCAACTCCCTTTCTTCAGTCAATTAAAAAATAAAACAAAACAAAAATCATTCACTTTCTTATACCGTATTTTCAATTTTTTATTGTTTGCAATTTATTCCTCCATTATTGAGTTTGCCAGTCAGGCCTCCTGAAAATTTTCAGAGACAGGATTCACTATCTTAACAAAAAGTAAAACTCATAAAGGAAGCCAATCCTGCCATTTCTGGTCTTAGGGAAACTTGAAACTTTTCTTAAATCTTTTGTGCCATTGCTCACTTCTTCAGTGCCGGATTTCTGCTACCAGCTAACTTCAAAATGATCATTACATAATAGAAGTCTTAAAATGCGCAAGGCTTTGAAGGCATGGGCTCTGGATTCAACAGTCTTCTTTCAAGGAAGATTTGTCTTCTTATTTGCATACATTTCTAAGCAGGAAGTTATGCGCAGAACTTTGACTTTCTGTGGTAAAATGTCTTTCATTCTAATGTAATTTAATTCAATGCTCCCTTTTGTTTTTTCTTTCTCCTCTACCACTTCTTGGGGATAGAACAGTCAACAGATCTGTTTCAACAGATCTCGCGGTGCTATTCGAGATTCCCTATTAAAAAAAAAAAAAAAA
>NC_081575.1:60035009-60066314 GCF_022355385.1 Mustela nigripes | reverse complement strand
AAAGAAAGAAAGAAAGAAAGAAAGAAAGAAAGAAAGAAAGAAAGAAAGAAAGGCAGGAAGGAAGGAAGGATGCAAAGGAGCCTGTGTTTTCCAGGCTTTGGGGCTGGGACTGCAGTGTTCTGAGCTCACTGAAAGCAGTCAAAGGAGGAGGCGGGACTCCGGCGAGTTCCCCTTCCACCTTCCCCCACCCATCTCTTCCCACCTTTCTTCCACCTCTACCTCGATTCCAGCCTTTGCGGCAGCTGCTCTCTAGCCGTTTGCACGACCCAAAGAACAGCGGCCTTTGTTCCCAGGATGGTGATCCGTGTGTATATTGCATCTTCCTCTGGTTCTACGGCGGTAAGGAGGGTGGGGAAACCGCCTTTGTTTTCCTACACACCTATCTCCTATTGCCCCAGAACCGTTAAATTGCAGAAGTTCATCAGGGCAGCTGTTCCTTCAGAGGACACAAGCGTCTTCCGCGTCCTGCCCTTCTCTTTCTTTCCTTTGTTGCTTCAATTTCATTTTTCCGTGGAGTTTAGCTTTGTTTGCCTTATGATGTTAAGATCACATTTCTTCTTTGAGGGAAAAGAAAAGCTACTGAATTTTGGTAGATGGGGAAAGGTGGTATATAGGGTCTTTAAGGTTAGTGGAAGAAGTCAAATAAAATCACAGACTGGTGAGTTTCAGGAGTGGGAAATTTGACATTTGTGTTTTAGGTACTGAGACGAAGGGCTGGCGTGCCCTTCTGTAAGGATGTAAAACATGCGCCGGCTGATGACATTGAGTGGAGGCCTACTGAGGCATTGCGATTATTTTTGAAGTGAGGCCGCTTTAATCAAAGAGTCATTTTGCCAGTGTGTAGGAGAGGGTGTTTAAACTCAGACTAAAAAGAGTGTTAGAACTAGGCAGAATTCGGGAGGTGAAGTTGAGAACAATGGTGCAAAATTGTGGGGTTTTTAAAAAGCAATGTAACAAGGGACCTGTTTTTTCTTTCCATAGTGTCCCTTATTTTGACTTCTTTTTTTCCCCCCAAAGATTTGTCTTCTAACAGGTTCTAACTGCTTCAAATATATTGAGAACTAAAAAGGGAACTAACAAGTAAGTGGCTTGTGTAGTGGTAGACTCCAGTTGCTGTTTCTTCAAATGCTGGGACAGTTCCTCCCTGGATTCATGTGCTTTTAATTTAGAGTAACAGTTCTTCAGCGGCTGTGGGAAGCAATAGGATAAACTGGGATGTAACCTGACTGTATATCCATGATAAATCAAAGTGCCTGTTTTTCACAACTCGAACAAAGCTAACAGTAGCAAGAGTAGATAGAAGAGTTCTGGATATAGGATGTAATAATTGCCTCCTCTTCTGAGCTTTAGAGCAGCAGCTATTCCATGTTTTTACTGTTGCTGGTTGTTTTGCTTATGTACCCCTAGGTGGGTTTGGGATAAAACTGAAGGTTATGTGAAATCACAAGAACCTTGAACTTTGAAATTTGTCTTCTCTAGACACTATGTGTGGATGTGTTTAGACAGTTTTCTGACAAAAAACTTGACATTTTTTTAGCAAGTTCAGGTTGAAAACATAAAATTTTCATATTGTCTTTGAACTTCACTTCATGAGCTTCTTGCTTTATTATTAACCACATATATTAATTTTGATATTTTGAAGTAATATTTGAGTTACTCTGAGTCTCAAATCCAATACAGTAATTATAAAATTTTAAAGACCAGCTAATAACCTTACTTAAATTCCTTATTAGACTGAACAGATCAGGAAGTTAGTTTCATTTTGGGTGATATGCAGTTCCAATATTGCCATTTACTCTTTGCTTTCTTGCTCTTCTGCCCCTCCCCCAAAAGCAGATTAAAAAATAAACTCCTTTCATAATTTCTATTAAAGAATAATTGTACCTCTTTCTTTGTTAAGACTTAAGTTTCTAAGGGCCTTAAAAAATGACTGCTGTCTCTTATTATGCACATTGTTAGACTGGATTGCTGAAGACTATACAAATAGGAAATATTTATGCTACTTGTGTTTTGTTTGATTTTTTTCTTATCAGTAGAGGTTTGTATGTTGTTTCACTAATTATAGTTTTATGAGCCTGTTATCAAAATTATGCATAAGGCCAAAATAAATTATTTTTTTAAAAAGCATGGGTACTTTTAAATAGTGCTAAAACAGTATAAAGTGAGTATACTTCATTTATAACACAAATAGTTATATACTTATATACTTATAATACTTATAATAGTTATATTCTTCATTTATAACACAAATACTAAGGTTTCATTAAAATTGCTACCATATAGTTTTTAACACACGATTTAGAAATTTTGGGGCAAAAATCTTAATGGAAACACAATAATTGGTCAAAATGAGACAGTCCTATAAGTTACTAAGTGTAGGTCTCTGAAGAGCATTTAAAAGAAAGCTTTTGGTTTTGAATTTGTAATTTCTCACTGTTTTCTGATTCCTTCTAGTGGTTGTTATAAAAATAACCAATATTAGATGTTTTATCAGCTAGAGGAGAATCTATGCTAAGTCCAAAACAACATTAACTTGTTCTGTTCTTATTTCAAGACTCCTTTTCCTTCATAGACTGATTAAAACAAAACAAAACAAAACAAAACAACAGTTTTCAAGTGCTTACTCAACTCTGCCCCAACACAGCACTTGCTTCTCAAAAGTTTAGAAATGAAAGCAAGTAGGTTGGTTTTGCAATGGTTTTCTTGCATCAAAAACTAATGACATACTGTATGGTGACTAATGTAACATAATAATAAAAAAAGAAAGTGATAATAATAGGAACAATTAAGTGTATCAGGTACTATTTCATCTTTTCTTTACAATTTCTAGTCCTGTGAATTAAGTTTATGATTATCTCTATTTTTAAGATAAGGAAATACAGGTTCAGAAAGTTTAAACAACTTTCTCAAGGTCACATAACTAGAAAGCCACAGAACTTGAATCCAACACAAGCTGTTTAAATACAGCAACATGTATTTAACCACCAAGAAATACATTGTCCCAGTGAGGCATGTAGAGGAGGCATGAGAAGATAAATGTGAACATGAGAGGAGAGTTACAGAAATGACTTTCCCCTGTATATGGAAGAATTACCTGAGCATATACACATATAGGGATTAGAAAAATGAGGAGCTGATGTGGAAGAGGGATAGCATGTCTAAAGTTGAATGTCAGTAAGTGAGGTAAATGACTTTTCATTCAAGAACATGGAGATAAAGAAGACATTCCTATTTGGAACTATTTTTTATAGGTCAAGGTAGAAGAAATTCAGACCTTAATACAGTTTCTTTTTATGGAAATCATTTAGCAGGAATGCAATTCCAAAGTTGTCTGACTATAGGAGGTGATTTCTGCCTGTTCAGAACTGTTTGTGCATGTCTTGACCAACTATAACACAGAAGTGTATACCTTTTTTGTCAAGATTGTAATGCATTATACATTTATATTTAATGGAAAAGGAATAGAAAACACAGACCTTGTGTATCTTAATAAACTTCAAAAACTTTTTTTTTTAAAGATTTTATTTATTTATTTGACAGACAGAGATCACAAGTAGGCAGAGTGGCAGGCAGAGAGAGAGAGAGAGAGAGAGAGAGGGAAGCAGGCTTCCTGCGGAGCAGGGAGCCCGATGCGGGGCTCGATCCCAGGACCCTGAGATCATGACCCGAGCCAAAGGCAGCAGCCCAAACCACTGAGCCACCCAGGCGCCCCAAACTTCAAAAACTTTTAACAAAAATCAGCATTGGGTTTTGATGAGAATTGCTGGAGGGATGATTGCTTGGAGAATTTTAACTGTTTTGGGAGGATTTTTTCTCATACTTCTTGTAAGGTTTTTCCGGCGAGATAAACACAACACCAGGCAAAGTGGGTGCAAGGCAAGATTTATTAAAAACGCTCTCCGGCGAAGTTTCAGGGCTCAGGAGAAGGGGAGCCAGGAAAGTTGCGCCGGGAGGAGGTGGGCACCCTCCGGCGAGGTTCCACCACTCTGGAAAGCAGAGTGGCGGAAGTCGCGCCCAAGGCAGGGACGAGGGGGCTTTTAAGGGGTCTTGGGGAAAGCTCAGGGGTCTTTTGGCAAGTTTCCCTTATTTGGATATCCCACCACTCATCGGGATCCCATTGGTCCACAGGAGCCTGGGGCGGGGGTCTCAGATTCCTGCTTGGGCCTTTGTTCTCCTGTCCGAGCTCAGGTCTTGTGGCGGGAACTTTCGCCATCTTTGGTAGCCCTTCCTGCCAGCCCAACACTTCTTTTCCCTGGACCCATAATAATCTCTGTTTTATGATCTCTATGTATTCTAGGTATGCTTGGTGTAGAAATGTTAAGATTGTGATACATAGATGGTTTCTGAGGGGTTTATTTATGAAATGATTTTTTTAAAATGATCTCTTTTATGACTGTTAAAGGAAACTATTATCCATGTAAGAAATGAAATACACATAATTTTTTTATGACAGTGTTCAGTACACAACTTATAAAAACAAGTAAATAAATGCTTGTGATTGCCAAAGCATGAGTCACTAGGCACAGTATTTTTTTGATTTGGATAATACAGATGTGGAATAAAACACTACAGTTCTTCATTTATATGATTCTCACTTAATTGTATTTTAGGTGACAGAGTATTTTGCTGCTCTGAGTCTGCATTTATAATGAACATTGATTTGATGTATGGATGTATGGTCTTTGTTATAGCTTTCAAGGTTTGTTTGGATGCTGTTTAAAGGTATTTACAAACTATTTAAAAGAACAAAATCAGGAACTGAATGTTTGGACATACTTTTTGGATGCTCTAAACAGTGGAAAATGACAGCATTCTCTAGGTTAATGCAGGAACTCAATATTAGTGCTTTCAACTTGGTGCCCTATATTCTATGACTGACTTCCTAAATTTCACAGCAATAATGGAAAAGTTTTTGGAATAATTTGGCCCAACTTAAAGATGCTTGGAAAACACAATTATCAGTAATGATGATTCTTGAGCACTTAAAAGTCAAATGGTTTTAGGGAAGAATGTATTTTGGGAATTTAGTATAAATTTAGGTTTATGATCTGGTAGAAGAGAAAGATAAAATGAATTCATCTCTAGCTCAAAGACTAGTTTCTCTACTGAGGAGGCATTTTGATCTATGTACCTTAAGGTCAATTTTCCCCCTGGATTGGCCTGGGGGAAAAAAATAAATTGAAACCCCAGACACATTCAGGTCAAATGTTCTAATTCTCTGTAGTTTATCTCTAAATTCTTCTCTAAAATATACATTGCAAAATCAAACATATATCTTTTTATAGGAATATTTTCTGCTACTTAATTGAATAATTAAGCCTGACTGTGGTATTTCATCTCTTACTGAAAATATTAAACATATTGACAATTTGTCAGTGACTATGACCATCTGTTTGCTTTCAGTTCTGCTTTGTAGCCCACCAGAAAGCCTTTTATGCCTAGTCCTTAATGACTTCCTCCAATCCAGATCAAAATTAAATGAAAGTATAATTAGAGAGAAGGGGCTGTTCATTTATGAAGACTTTTTTTATTAATATGAGAGGCGAAGCTGACATTTTACACTTGGTTTAGCAGAATTCTAAGCAAAGGGATTATTTGCTAGTCCAGTCCCTCACATTTTGGCTTTATTAGGTTGTTTGAAGTTTTGCAGATTGCCAGAACATTAGGTAAAGTTTAAATATAAATTAAAACATATCATGACAAATTCAAAGATTATATATTTAGAAGTATTCAGTGTCAGTGTTATTAGATTTTTTTTTAAGGATTTTATTTTTTGATAGAGAGAGACACAGTGAGAGAGGGAACACAAGCAGGGGGAGGGAGAGAGGGAAAAGCAAGCTTCCTGCTGAGCCGGGAGCCCAAAAGACATGGATCCTGATCGCAGGACCCAAGGATCATGACCTGAGCTCAAGGCAGATGCTTAACGACTGAGCCACCCAGGAGCCCCAGAGGTTTTTGTTTCATTACTCATTCATTAACATGACTAATCAAGATTTGACTCTATTAATAGTAAAAGCTAACATTTATTTATGCAACATATATATATCAGACACTGTGCCCAGTGCTTTACATACATTATCTTAATTAGTTTTATCTTTATAATAACACTAATAAGTACTATTATTAGATCTATTCCATAAAATTGGAGAGAGTATCTCTAAGACCCAGAAACATTAGGTATATTGGTCAAGATCAATATAAATACTATTACTAAATCTATTTAATGAAATTGGAGTATTTCTAAGACCCAGAAACATTAGGTATATTGCTCAAGATCAAAGAGTTACAAATGACAGAACTGAGATTAGAACCCAAGTTGTTTTGGGGGTGCCTGAGTGGCTCAGTTTGTTAAGCATCCAACTCTTGGTCTTAGCTCAGGTTTTGATCTCAGGGTTGTGAGTTCAAGTTCCATGTTGGGTTCTACATGGAGCATGGAGCCTGCTTAAAAGAAGAAGAAGAAAAAAAAAGCACAAGTTGTTCTGACTCCAGAACCCACTCCTAAACACTCTGTTACTTACACTTTCACTTAGTGTATAGGTATTAAACAAAAATTATGTCAATAGTGCATTAAAATCTTGTCATGTGACTATGGGCCTATAGTTGCTGTTTAAGACTGGATGATGCCTGAAAAGAAAGAAAAAGACTGAATGATGCCTAACCAGGCAAATGTGTCTTCATCCATATTCTTTACATGAGAGTTAGGTGAGACTGTGGAAAGTAGGGAGGTTGGTTAGTAGCATGAATTTCAGATACGTTTTAGTTCTTTTTTTGTTGTTGCTAATAAAATTGCCTAAGGGCAGATTTTTAAATAGCATTTGTGCCATGTATTGAACACTTATGATTTTGATTCTCTTCCCTGAAAAAGTATTTTCATGTTGCTATAGGCCAACATAATTCAAATTCAAATTCAAATTCTTTGGGGGTAAATACCTAGTAGTGCCATTGCGTGGTCCTGGGTAGCTCTATTTTTAACTTTTTGAGAAAACTCCATACTGTTTTCTAGAGTGGCTTTATGAGCTAGCATTCCTACCAACACTGTGAGAGGGCTCCCTGTTCTCTGCATCCCCACCAACATTTCTTGTTTCCTAACTTCTTAATTTTAGCTATTCTGACTGGTGTGAGGTGGTATCTCATTGTGGTTTTGATCTGTATATCACTGATGGCAAGGGATAAGGAGCATTTTTTTTTCATGTTATCTGTTGACCATTTGTATGTCTTCTTTGGAGAAATGTCTATTAATGTCTTTTGCCCATTTCTTAACTGATTATTTGTTTTTTCAGTGTTGAGTTTTCTAAGTTCTTTATAGATCTTGGATACCAGCCTTTATCAGATATACCATTTGCAAACATCTTCTCCCATTCCTTAGGTTACCTTTTAGTTTTGTCGAATGTTCCCTTTGTTGTGTAGAAGATTTTTATCTTGATGAAATCCCAGTAGGTCATTTTTTGCTTGCCTCTGGAAACATGCCATTTTGCTTGCCTCTGGAGACGTGTTTAATGAGAAGTTACTCTGGCTGAGGTGGAAGAGGTTGCTGCCTGTGTTCTCCTCAAGGATTTTGATAGATTCCTGTCTCACATTTAGGTCTTTCGTGCATTTTGAGTTTATCTTTGTATATGGTGTGAGAAAATGGTCCAGTTTCATTCTTCTACATGGGCTGTCCAATTTTCCCAAAACCATTTATTGAAGTGACTGTCCTTTTTCCATTGGATATTCTTTCCTGCTTTGTTAAAGATTAGTTGAGTTGACCATAGAGTTGAGGGTCCATTTCTAGGATCTCTATTCTCTGTTTTTGTTCCAATACCATAATGTCTTGATGATTACAGCTTTGTAATAATAGCTTGAAGTGTTGTTGTATAAAATAAGATTAAGTTTTTTTATAAATATTTTTAAATTTATAAATATTGTCTCTACTGCAATAATTGTTTTAAGTCACACAAGGTGGGTTTCTGTACATAAAAGAACAGATTTTGAGGCTTCATCAGTGTTTCTACAGTTTATGTCTTAGCTTTTCTCCTCTCAGTATGATGAGCCTGTCAGGATACAGCAAATGTTAACAAGGATGCAGAGAAAGGGGAACCCCATTATACTGTTGGTGGGAATGCAAGCTGGTACAACAGCTCTGGAATACAGTATGGAGGTTCCTCAAGAAGTTAAAAATATAAATACCCTATAATGCAGCAATTGCACTGCTAGATATTTACTCAAAGAATATAAAAATACTAATTCAAAGAGATATCTGTACTCCGATGCTTACAGCAGCATTATCACCACTAGCTAAATTATGGAAAATTCAATAGAGATAACAATTTACCTACCTTCTTTCTCTACCATATCATGAACTTCTTACTGTCCAGAATATGCTTATTCATGGTAAGTTTCCAAATAAATATTTGTTGATGCATGAATGGATGGCATGTTTAAATTCATGTTCAGACATGTCATTCAAATGAGGTTCTGCAGTTGCTAGTGGGAAATGTGTGGCTAGAACTTGGGGAAGGTGGTGCTGGAGAATATATATTGGAGTCATTCAGAAATAAGTACTTGAAACCAAAGGAAAGAATGAGCTCATTTGAAAGGAGGAATTGTAGAGTGAAATGAGAAAAAGGCTAAGAACAAGGACAGGATATTAGTGGATGTTCACATTTAGGATAGGGTAAAAGGAAGCAGGTGCAGCAGATAACAGGAGGATTCATTAAGAGAGATCAGAGTGGCATCCTTTAGTAGAAACCAGAGTACTGATTTAGAAAGGCTGTTGAATTCAGCGTAAGGAAATCATTAGTGATCCTGGAAATAGCAGTTTCAGTGGAATGCTGAGGACAGAAACCTGATTAAAAAGTCTAAAGAAATGCATTATATATTGAAAAGAGGTGAGTAGGTAGGCTAAGATTTGAGTAGTTTGATAAAAAGAAAAAAAAGTTGAAAAGAATTAAGTAACATTACCTTAGAGCTATTAAAATGGAACAAAACTAAGTAACTGGAATTTTGCCTTAAAAAATCCTATTTGTCAGTTTTCCCAGCCTATATTTATCAGAACATTATTGTTGTTTTATTTCATTGTAGAATCAACTTTAAACTAACTCAATTATTAGTGGCTGAAATATTCAAGAATTAGTATTTTAGAAATTATGACAGAGAAAAATGAATATTTGTAATTATAAAACAATGAAAACAAGTAAACATTTTTGTTGAAATGTCCACTGAACATTTTATCAAGACAGATACAAATTACTTCAGAAAGTATTGTCTTTAAAGTATAAAAGTCTTTGTTAATTTCAGTTACCATATAAAGTCTGTGTTGACTATGTAGTAAAATGTCTTTATTTTTAGCTGTAAATTTAAATTGCCCTTGTAAGAGAATAGTCAGGAAAGTCAAAGTTCCTACAGAAATTATGAAGAATAGCTGGACAACTTACATTACTCTAAACTTCAGTAAAAACTAGCTTTACTCTTCAGAAAATATTGTTCTCTATGCTCTAACTTCTATGAGGTGGATTATTTTAGTCAAAAGAAAGTACAATTTATCTTTTTTTTTTTTTTTTCAATTTGTTCTTCTACATTTAGTCCTCCACCTCCTAATCTTAACCTAGCTTCCAAAATTTCTGGGCTGACTTGGGATCTGGTGAAAGCAACTCAATAAAAAAGACATAGATAAATGGAAAGAAATTAGAAATTTGAGGCTCCATATAAATTAAATTATTAAATTCAACTTCAGAGAGTTTATAGAGCTCTGGTTTAGTACTTCTACATTGAGCAAACTTAATACGTACACATACACATACTAGATAAAAATTTGGTGGAGATACTCAAGTGCTGAATCTTAGCATGGACAGGCCCTGCCAATTCTGGATCTATAGGCTATGCTGAGCATTCCCTTCTTTTATCCCAATATTCATTCATTCATTCAGAAAATATTTATTGTCATCCATTGAGCTAGATTCTAGACCCAGGTACTCAAGAGTGAAAAGAGCCAGGAATAATCCTCAGCCTCTTCCCTGAGCCAGAATAAGGGAGGACATATAGAGATGTCAGTTTTAGTGACCAAATTATATGGTTTACAAATAACAAGATATATATGAGGGGCTTGAAAGTGGAAGTACTTTAGGGACTATTTTTGTGCAAGTTGGTATGCTGTCTCGCAGGAATTAGCATTCTCTTACCTCCAAAAAATACCCCAAAGTATTTTGTCTACGTCTTCCAGTTGCCCTGACAATGATCTTCACCTTGAATCACTATTCTGAAAACAGTGATAGTTTAATATTGACTTTAACTTTTACTCCTTTTTCCTGCCATTTCACTTATATTTATAGATTTTGCACTGGTACTATTATACAGTTCTGATTAAAGTCAAATGTAGCAACAATGACAAGTTAAGGATTTGTGGTTTTATTACCTATTTCTATCAGTTACCTTGGGATTCTTGAACAAAGCATGCTAGACCTCTATTTTATTACCTCAGAATGTCTTTTAGTCCACTCAATAATCCCTTCACTTTGGAGTCACCCCAGCTTTGATCTTTTGTGTAAACAATTATGCTTTACAAAAATCTAAGGTGTATTCATTAATTCCTTTATTTATAACACCTCAGCCATCTTATTTTTTGTCTCTCCCTTTGTGTTCTCTCTGGCTCTTTCCTTCTTTTCCAAGGACTATAGGATTTCCAGCTATATATATTTCGTGAGACTTGTGATTTATTGACTTTAAATTAATTTCAAAATCAGCAGTTTATGCACTTTGAAATCAGTAATTTGCTGAAGTCTAAGTATTAGGCATCATTCATTTATGATAGATGACAGTATTAATAATGAAGAGAATCATATGCCATGACTAATGTAAGGCTTAATGTAATGCCTTTAAAAGATTTTATTTCCATGGGCACCTGGTTGGCTCAGTCAGTTAAGCATCTAACTTTTGATTTCAACTCAGGTCATGATCTCAGGGTTTTGAGATTAAGCCCCAGGTAGGGCTTTGGCTTAGGCATGGAACCTGCTTAAGATTAGCTCTCTTCCTTGCTCTGTGACCCTCCCCATTTCTCCCTCTATAAAAACAAAACAAACCAAAACACACACACACTCTGTCTCTCACTCACACTTTGGGGCACCTGGACGGTGCCTGGGAGGCTCATTCTGCTAAGTATCTGCCTTTGGCTCAGGTTGTGATCCTGCGGATCCAGTCCTGCACAGAGCACTCTGCTCAGCAGGGAATCTGCCTCTCCCTGACCACCGCCTCCCCTTGCTCACTCTCAAATGAATAAATAAAAAATCTTTATTAAAAAAAATAGTTGTTTCATTGTTAGATAATTCCAGTTATTAAAAGTAATTTTAGGGGCACCTGGGTGACTCCACTGGCTAAGCATTCTGCCTTTGGCTTGGGTCATGATCCCAGTGTCCTGGAACAGAGCCCCACATCATGCATCCAGCTCAGCAGAGAGCCTGCTTCTTCATCTGCTCCTGCCCTCCACTCATTCTCTCTCTCTCAAATAAATATTTTTTTAAAAAGTAATTTTAAATTAAGTCAAATTATGGTTCATTCAAACTTCTACCAGTGGTCTGAATTTTTTTTAATTTGGAACTAAATCATCTCTTTGATATTAGATCCCTTTACCTAAGGTAAGACCCACATCATGACTTCTTGCAGTTTTTTGAAAATAGTTTTTGAATATCTGTCTGCAGACTGATTGTTCTTAGTTCTTTCAAATATTCCATATAATGCATATATTTTGTCATTTACTATCCTGACTGTGAGTTTCTAATTTAAGTCTCGCTAATTATCTTTAAAGTTTTTAATCCTGAAACCTTGGTGTAAGTATTCAGTGTAGTTTGGGATATATATGCTTATATTTCTGAGAAATTTGATGAATTTTAATAAAAGCACATTAAGATGAATGATGTGTTCAGGTTGTCCCTGTGACTGAGAGAGAATCTGATGGCAATAACACTTGGAATAAATGTGACAGAGATAAGAGCTGTGCTTAAGTTTTATAGTTAAGTAGAAAAGTAATTTTCAAATCTCCTTTTTTCTATTAGGGCAAATTGAAGAGGGTTATTTTTATGATCATTTGACTATACTGGCTACATTTATTGGGTGAATTAACATAGATGAATGCCTGCATACAATCACATTGGATTAACTATTAGTGTTAAGGCCAACTGTGGTAGACAGAGTAATGGCCTCCCAAAGAAAGCCACATCCTAATCTTTGGAACCTGTAACTATATTACCTAACATAGCAAAAAGGACTTTGCAGATGTGATTAAAGATTTTGAGATGGGAGAATATCTTGGATTATCCAGAAGGGACTGATGTCATCACAGAGTTTGTTATAAGTGAAAGATAGAGACAGGACAATCAGTGTCAGATTGACATGAGAACAAGTTGACAGCCATTTATGGATTAAAGATGGAGAAATGGGCCATGAGCCAAGGAATTCAGACAGCTTCTAGAAGCTGGAAAGAGATACAAAATGGATTCTCTCCTATAGTCTCCAGAAGAGAACACAGCCTTCCCAACACCTTGATATAGCCCACTGAGAAATGTTGGACTTCTGACTTCTAGAAATTTAAGGTAACAAATATCTGTTAGTTTAAGCCATTAAATTTGTGGTGATTTGTTACAGAAGTGAATAAACCAATGTTTAAATTGAATAGTCTCAGTTTCCCTTGATATAGTATAGAGAATTGAAAATAGGAGGTTCCAGAATATTGTCAGTAATGGAGGAGTAGGGTAAGATTTCTATATGGAACAATTGAGCATTTTTCCAATGTTCTGGTCATTTGGTAATTGTCTGTAAGGAACTATGATCAGAGCCCTGAACTATCTAATCTGGCACCACAAGAATTGTGCCTGCCTGCCTGATTGTTTTGTTGAGAAAGACATATGACAGTGAACAGAGTCAGCATATTATAGATAGTCAATATAACTTAAACTCCATATAAAACTTTCTGACTATATAATCTACAGAGTTATGGAAAGAGCTTGGCAGAAGGAGCCAAATGCAGGTCTATTTTAAAGTTCAATCCCCAATTTTTTTTTCCTCAAGAGAGATTTTAAGCAAGTTTCCCTGCTTTTATCTACCTAAGATCTTTATGACTAAGCAAATGGGTCATATTTCTTATATTAAAGACAATTAGCATATAATATATTATTTTATTTTATCTTATTTATTTTCAGCATAACAGTATTCATTGTTTTTTGTACCACACCCAGTACTCCATGCAATCCGTGCCCTTTCTAATACCCACCACCTGGTTCCCCCAACCTCCCACCCCCCCACACCTTCAAAACCCTCAGATTGTTTTTCAGAGTCCATAGTCTCTCATGGTTCACCTCGCCTTCCAATTTCCCCCAAGTCCCTTCTCCTCTCTAACTCTCCTTGTCCTCCATGCTATTTGTTATGCTCCACAAATAAGTGAAACCATATGATAATTGACTGTCTCTGCTTGACCTATTTCACTCAGCATAATCTCTGCCAGTCCCATCCATGTTGCTACAAAAGTTGAATATTCATCATTTCTGATGGAGGCATAATACTCCATAGTGTATATGGACCACATCTTCCTTATCCATTCATCCATTGAAGGGCATCTTGGTTCTTTCCACAGTTTGGCAACCATGGCCAAACTATATGCTATATGCTGCTATAAACATTGGGGTACAGATGGCCCTTCTTTTCACTACATCTGTTTATCTTTGGGGTAAATACCCAGTAGTGCAATTGCAGGGTCATAGGGAAGCTCTATTTTTAATTTCTTGAGGAATCTCCACACTGTTCTCCAAAGTGGCTGCACCAACTTGCATTCCCACCAACAGTGTAAGAGGGTTCCCCTTACTCCACATCCCCTCTATCCCCTTATTTCCTGTCTTGCTAATTTTGGCCATTCTAACTAGTGTAAGGTGATATCTCAATGTGGTTTTAATTTGAATCTCCCTGATGGCTAGTGATGATGAACATTTTTTCATGTGTCTGATAACCATTTGTATGTCTTCATTGGAGAAGTCTCTGTTCATATCTTCTTCCCATTTTTTGATATGATTGTCTGTTTTGTGTGTGTTGAGTTTGAGGAGTTCTTTATAGATCCTGGATATCAACCTTTTGTCTATACTGTCATTTGCAAATATCTTCTCCCATTCTGTAGGTTGCCTCTTTGTTTTCTTCACTGTTTCCTTTGCTGTGCAGAAGCTTTTGGTTTTGATGAAGTCCCAAAAGTTTATTTTGGTTTTTGTTTCCTTTGCCTTTGGAGACATATCTTGAAAGAAGTTGCTGTGGCTGATATCGAAGAGATTACTGCCTATATTCTCCTCTAGGATTCTGATGGATTCCTGTCTCACGTTGAGCTCTTTTATCCATTTTGAGTTTATTTTTGTGTATGCTGTAAGAGAATGTTCGAGTTTCATTCTTCTACATATAGCTGTCCAGTTTTCCCAGCACCATTTATTGAAGAGACTGTCTTTTTTCCACTGTATATTTTTTCCTGTTTTGTTGAAGATTATTTGACCATAGAGTTGAAGGTCCATATCTAGGCTACTCTGTTCCACTGGTCTATGTGCCTGTTTTTATGCCAGTACCATGCTGTCTTGGTGATCACAGCTTTGTAGTAAAGCTTGAAATTAGGTAACGTGGTGCCACCAGTTTTATTTTTGTTTTTCAACATTTCCTTAGCAATTCGGAGTCTCTTCTGATTCCATACAAATTTTAGGATTATTTGCTCCAGCTCTTTGAAAAATACTGGTGGAATTAGGATCATAATGGCATTAAAAGTATAGATTGATCTAGGCAGTATAGACATTTCAACAATGTTTATTCTTCCGATCCAAGAGCATGGAATGGTCTTCCATCTTTTTGTGTCTTCTTCAATGTCTTTCATGAATCTTCTGTAGTTCCTCGAGTACAGTTCTTTTACGTCTTTGGTTAGGTTTATTCCCAGGTATCTTATGGTTCTTGGTGCTATAGTAAATGGAATCGATTCTCTAATTTCCCTTTCTGTATTTTCATTGTTAGTGTATAAGAAAGCCACTGGTTTCCATACATTGACTTTGTATCCTGCCACATTACTGAATTGCTGTATGAGTTCTAGTAGTTTGGGGGTGGAGTCTTTTGGATTTTCCATATAAAGAATCATCTGTGAAGAGAGAGAGTTTGACTTCTTCATTGCCAATTTGGATACCTTGTATTTCTCTTTGTTGTCTGATTGCTGTTGCTAGGACTTCTAATACTATGTTGAACAAGAGTGGTAAGAGTGGGCATATTTGTCGTGTTCCTGATCTCAATGGGAAGGCTGCAAGCTTTTTCCCATTGAGGATGATATTTGCTGTGGGTCTTTCATAGATAGATTTTATGATATAATATAATTCTTAGTAGTTCTTCTCAAAGCTTCGTGAAGATGACAAACAATAGAATGTTTAATTCATATGAAGGTTGCTAAGCATTTGTGAATGGCAGAAACCCAAGATATGATAATATTAAATGACTAGTCAGAATTCTTAAAGAAGTGGTAGCAGAGTGAGGATTAGAATTTTTTGGCTTCAATTAGTATTTTTAGATTGCTCTATATTTCACTATAATAAGGACATCTATTCTATTTGGCAATTTATGTCATTCATGTTAATAACTTTTAATATCTTGTTTAAACTTATTTCAAATATGAAAGTGAGTTTTAGAAGGATGAAAAGACTTGATCAAGGTCACACAGCTCATCAGTGAGGTCACTGAGAGAATATATGTGGTTTTAATTAGGCAGCTGATGTCAAAATTAAGCTTCATAATTCAGATGTAATACCCAGTTTTTTTTTTTTTATCTATAGAGGTAAAAATATTTTGGGGGTTAGATGGGATGAAGGAGGGATAGGAATTATCTGGTTTATGTAAAGTTTTTCATTTGTAATACTTGAACTCACTAGATAATTACCAGCCATCTTTCAAATGTTGGTATATAAGCTTTTACTCTGCATCTTAGTCTACTGCTGACAGTCTTAAAGCTAGAATTTAACAATCTTTTTTTTACTGTGAAAATGTTTTGCTCTGTTTAAAATATTCAACTCAAATATTTCTTTATATTTTTATTATTACTCTACGTTTGTTAATTTTTTTAATTTTAAATTACATTGATACTCTGTTTTAACAATGTGTAAATGAGAGAGAAGGAGAGAGAGAGAGAAGATTGAGAATGGATTATTTATTTCACCAGAATCCCAGGATCGCACAGAAAACCAGAAACAACCCATGGAGGCCATATTACCATGAGCAAGTCATCTTTGGTTTAGTGGGTGAAACATGAATGTATTTGAATTCGGTGTTCTTCCTGAGGTAGGCTAGATCTAGCCCTCAAAGATATCAAGTCTTAATCTCTGGAACCTGATAATATTGCCTCATATGGCAAAAGGGGCTTTGCTGGTATGATTAAATTTATGATCTTGAGATGGGGAGATTATCTTAAGTTATCTAAGTAGGACCTAATTGTAATTACAAGGATTCTTATAAGAAGGAAGCAAAGGAATATTTGATGACAGAAGGGGAAATAGGAGATATAATGATGGAAATAATAGGTTAGAGTGCTACAAGGAAGGGAATACAAGCCAAGAAGTGCAGGTAGCCTCTAGAAACTATAAGAGGCTAGGGAAATCAATTACATCTAGAACCCTCAGAAGAAACTAGCCTTACCACCATCTTAATTTTAGCCCAATTAGGCTAATTTCAAATTCTGACCTCCAGAGTTGTAGGTGAATAAATCTGTATTGATTGAAGCCACTAAATTTGTAATTATATGTTATTGTGACAATAGGAAACCAATATAATTCCCTGCTCTGTCGTTAAATCATGTATTCTTGGCTAATTCATTTAATTCTGTGACTACTTTTGTTCCTTTTAGGTAATGTTGGGTTTAACAGTGCCTGTTATAGCTCTATCAAGCCTGTTATGAAGAACTGTGTAAAGTTGTACCTGAAATAAATATTTTGGGCTTTTCACTACAATATCGCTAAAGCAATTAACTAGTCTCTCATTTAAGAGTTCCACTTTATTTTTCTACTTAAAAACAAGGAAAATATTTTCTTCTGTACATTTCTTACATTTCTTACCACCATATGTCCTCACTCTGCTAGATTTATTTTAGAAAATGGAAAACCTGCCATATTGCTTGCAAAACCCTTGGGGCTTGAGTCTATGTGAAGATTGCACAAATATTCTTGAACAGACTATCAGATGGAACTGTTGACATCTCTCGAGCATAAAGGGAACCAAGTTTTACTTTTGCTTTACAAAGGACTTTTTTTTTTTTTTAACTTGCTGTCATGGTTAAGTCTTAAAGTCACAATAATTAATTTGCTTCTTAAAAGTAATAGCCTTTAAATATCAAATACTCTTTAAATCATGGAATTAAAAATAAATTGTCATTTTTCCCAGCTCTTATAAGCTTGTATGTTGTTAAATAACCTAAACCAAGAGTGGGATGAGTACAATAAACTAACATCTGGAATGTTAACTCACAGATAACATACTTCACTAATTTCTTGGATTTCTGCACTCTCTAATTTACAGAAATATTACAAAACAAATTGTGACCATGTAGCTTCATTCTTTTATATATTTTATTAAGCAGATAATTTTAGATACAAGGGCTCTAGAAAATATGTTTACAATGATTGCCCATGAATACGTATTGACTTTCCTAGTGGTAGTTATTATTACTATGTTTATAAGAACAGTCCATTTTGAACTATAGTATATAGTCAACCCATTTTACTTTGTTTATATTTTTTGGATATATAACTCTAAAATCTTTTGTTCAGCAAAATGACATTAAGTGTGACACATGAGCTATAGCTTATAAGTTACATATAGGACTTACAGGTTTTGAGATTCACTATTATCGAATTTTGGGAATCCTGAATGTCTGGTTGAAAGGGAGGTCTGCTTTTGAAAAGAACATAGATAATCTGGCAACTCTTATTTTTAAAAAGATATTATTTACTTATTTGAGAGAGAGAGAGCACAAGGGGGATGCAGATGGAGAGGGAGGAGGAGACTCACTGCTGAGCAGGCAGCCAGAAGATGTGCTCAATCCCAGGATCCTGGGACAGATACTTGACTGACTGAGCCTCCCAGGCACTCCTGGGTAACTCTTCTTCAAGGAAGCTGTGATGCATATTCATCTCTGGTGCCTAGAATTCATTTCCAGAGGCTATAGAGGAGGTATCAGTGATTAAATGAAATGGTATTACTAGTAATTAGGGATTTACCAAACATGTAGTGTAATGAAAAGTCCATTGGATTTAGAGTAAGAAATTCAGAAGTTGAATTTCAGTTCCATCATTCATAGCTGTGTTACTAGGTCATTTAGTTTCTATAGACCTTAGTGACCTCAACTAGAGAATGAGTATACTAGTACTTGCTCTACCTATTCCATAATGTTGTTGTAAAGAATGAGTGAATATGTATCTTTTATTTATTCATTCATCAAGTACATTTGGAGCATTTACTATGTTGCTTGGCTCTGTGCTAGGCCATGGGGATTCAGCAATGAATAAGACTGACATAGCACTTGCTTTCATTAAGCTTACATTCTAATGGTAAATGCAGATACTAAAAAAGTAAAGACATAAATATGGAATTACAACTTGTGATAAGTACCATGAAGGAGGGGTTTGGGGTTTAATGTGAGAGCATAACAAGAGACTTACTTCAGGTAGTGTGGTCAGGAAGGATCCCACTGTGGAGGTGATAATTAAGTTTACTCTTGAAAGAGGGAAGAATCAATTACATGACACGCAAGAAAAATAATATTTCAGAAGGAATAATAGCAACTTTTTGAGATATTTTGAGATAAAACTGAGAAGTGAGAAGACATTAAATAGAGCTTTGAGAACATGATGGTAAACTTTATAAACTCTAAAATCCTCTGTAAGTTTAAGCGGTGATAATATTATTGGCACTACTATTTTTGATGTAATATCCCTGAGTTCTCTCATCCCTATAATGAATGTGTGGCCCTAAGTGAATCTTGGCACATGGAGATAGGCCTGTGGATTTCTGTATTTCAGCTTTGACTCTGAGTCAGATGGGATGAAAGCTGGGTTTTCCTCATTTGTCTTCAGATCAAAGGTATTCTAGGTGTCTTCTATAGTTACTTTTCCCTAAATGAAATTATTGGTTTCTTGGAGTTCCTGATTAAGTCACAGTAGGCAGAAGAGTTTTATCTGTTTGCACTTCTAATATCAACAATTTCATCCCTGAAAACTAAGTAAAGAACTGTTTTATTGAGTGGTCACTTGAAGGCATACTTCTTTATGTCACACTCATCAGGAAAAACAAGGACTTATTTTTCCAATGAGTTTCTAGAAGAGAAAGATTGATAATTAGACATCACTTATTATACTTGGGTTATCTGTCTGTTGAAGTGGAAGACTTCATGAAACAACAGTGTAGCAGAATAGAAAGCTTCCTTAGAAATAAGCTATTTAAAATTCATGATTATATATATAAAGAGCTACAGCTCAGGAACTAAACTCCAGGTTACTTGACTTGTAGGTCAGAGCTCTTGAAAACAGTATGTTGATACACTTGATGAAGTCTTAGAATATAGATAAGGTTTAATGACATAGAGTTCAGAGCCTATGGACAAGAAAAAATTCTTGAGATGTCTTTGATGCAAAATGGTGGTTTAATAAAAGCACAGGGATAGGACCCATGGGCAGAAAGAGCTGCTGCTCTGGGGTTTTGAGGAGTGGTGCATTATATGCTTGCAAGATGGGAGGGGGTTAGGGAATGGCATAAGTCTCTAAGGAATCTTAGAAGCAAGGTTTTCAGGACCTTGAGGGGCTAGCTATTGTTGAGAAAAAGGTCATTCATTACCAGTAATAAAACCTTTTCATGAGACCCTTTAGATGTGTATCAGTAGGCCATATGCTTAGGAGTGATTGTCAACACTATCTTGGAGGGTTTAAAGATAAGATTTCCAAAGGAATTTGTTAAAGTAGAACTTACAGGATCCTGGTTGAGGGTAGGGGTCTTCAGGCTAGGATTGCCCTTTGCCCTTAGCAAAGCATTAAGGTGAAGGCAGTTGAGTCCCTAGAGGAATGTCACTCTGCCTGTTTTAAGGGCTTGTCAGTGGGTAAGGAAATTTAGTAATTTTTCTTCTGCCTCTGTTTCCCACATCATTCTCCCCTGAACAATCTTGGCCCTTAAATTTTTAAGGTTGCTGAGGGTAGAAGTTCTCATGTTCTATAACTTCTTCCTGCTGAATAGGAGCGTAGGCTGTCCATACCTACGGGTCAGTATTGGTCAGTCGAGGAATGTGTAGGGGAATTACAAAAGACAGAGCCAGCTGAATCCAACGCTGACAGTAAAGAAGTGTCTCTGTGAGTGATAAGGATCATCTGTCGATGAGAAGTCATTGTAGCAATGGAGTCTCAACACCAAATAGAGACACACTGAGCAAGGCAACACATTAAGATTAGTAAGGCTAACAATGAGAAGTTCAATAATTATCTTTAATTGTTGACCATAATCCTCCTTTAAAACAGGAACTTAACCAATCACTGAGAGAAAAAGAAGGATTTTGTAGAATCCCAATTTGGGTATTCATATCTTATGTTATAATCTGGTGACATTTTTGTGATAATCTGGGATGTACACACAGAATTTTGTTCTGGTAACTGCACATGTGCTGCCCTGTGCTGCTCTTAGGACAGCTAAGGTTGATTTTATTTTGTAAAACTGCTTTACACCTTTTGTGTTTCAGTTATTTAATAGAGAAATGCTATTTTGAGTATCACTATGGTATTTAACCATATACTTGTTAAGACCTTTTATGTGCCAAAAAACACCCTTCAGTCCCAAAGGGGAAACAAAAATGGTTGTTAGTTGGTCGCACCAATGAGACACAGAATGAGCTCACCATTGTTTTAAGTTTTGGAAGGTTGGCCAGGTTGGTAATGGTTTTAATAATGCATCCATGATTCTGGGCAAAACCCAAAGTACAGTGACCTATCCACTCTGGGGAAGCCATGAACATAAATTAGAGCCATATAACCATCAGGTCCCATTAGGAGACAATCCTCCAATTCTGGGTTTCTATAACTGCAGTTAAGATCTCAAGGGCTGTTTAGTTTTGGAGGGCCGTCTTTTTAATGTGTAATAAAGGCAGAACATTGTTACTTTGTAGGGACCAAGGGAGTCCAAACCTAGGGACAGTTTTCCTTCACAAAGTTTTTGTCACCTCCATGGCTTTTTTGCCCAAATCAGTGGCCTGGTGTAAACCTTATATTACTTTGGATCCTAAGGTCATATCCTTTGACATCCTTTGAAGTGAATTATAGCTATCTCCTTTAGGTAGGTGTACAGCCTTAAGAAAAGTAATAATTTTAGGCCTGTATTTGATTGTGGAGTTATAGCTTGATAATAATCCCCCTTTCTTCCAAATTGCTCCATGGACATAAAGGACTAGAAAAGCATATTTGGAGTCAGTATTAATATTTATTTTTTAGGTTTTGGCAGTTGCAAAGCACTAGTGAGCACTATGGCATACCCAGCTTTTCTTATTCTTTTTATGAAAACTATAAATATTGTCTTCAGTAAACCAACTGTCATTTATTTTTAATAGGGGCATCTTAAATCTGGTCAACTAGAGTAAGCAAGATCAATAACCTCTGAATGGTCAGGTCCAGGTATAAGGGTAGATAAGTCTGATAGGTTGAGTATTATTTCAGGCATATCTGTAAGTGAAACCTGGTATTTATAAGTTGGCCTCCATCATCCATTGGTGGGTGGCCTTTGGTTTCGAAGACAAATCTGGACCTGATGTGAAGTCATTACAGTCAGGGACTGTACTACAGTTAGATTTGAGGCTCCCTTTACCAAGAGCACTGTTGTATGCTTAGCTAAAGCCTTTGTTTGCAATTGTATCTTAATAGAGGTGGCTTTTAGGATAAATATGACTAAGGGATGAGACCATTAAAAAGCTCTTTTTGAGTGGTCCAGCCTTAATAATATCCTAATTACTAGCAAGTGGGATCACTTGCAAGTGGGAGAAAACTTGTCAAGAGATAAGGGGAGTCCCACATGCATCATCCAATCCAATCATAAAGAAATTGGCATAATTTATTATCTCCACAAGTCCATAGTTAATCCTATGGAGTAGGGTATGCTTTTGGCTTTTGGACAATTTTATTATCCCAACCACACAGAATTGGTAAACGTTATAGTTAAGTTATATAATTGTTGGGGAATCAATCCCATTTTCCAGTTGTTTAATCATGTGCCATGGGGTCTTGTTATAATCCCCACAGAATAAAAAGCAAGAAGATTGTCTAAACAAGCTATTGTGCAACCTTTCTGAAGTTTACCTCAAATTGTATAGCTTAGGTAAACAACATTTAAAGACAATCAAATCTAGAATTTAACATTCACCAAGGTGTGTTATTAAAACAGAATTTTTTAAAAGATTGTATTTATTTATTTGACAGAGAGAGATCACAAGTAGACAGAGAGGCAGGCAGAGAGAGAGAGAGAGAGAGAAGCAGGCTCCCTGCTAAGCAGAGAGCCCGATGCAGGACTCAATCCCAGGACCCTGAGATCATGACCTGAGCTGAAGGCAACGACTTAACCCACTGAGCCACCCAGGTGCCCCAGAATTTTTCACTCTAAAATAACCCTCATTTCCAGAGATAGCCAAGTCAGGACTAATTTATTTGAAAAACAAGTCCGGTTTTAACAAAGTTGGCCTAATTATTTACATAAGTTCAGCAAGAACAGTGAGTGATCATATAAATCTTTTAGAATCTGCTTTGCTGGAACTTCTTATAAGGAATATCTAGGTTGAACTTTTAGTAGCCTCTGAGGCCAGAAGCCAAGACAAGTACTTGCCATCAGACATGCCTGCAATACCTGTCGATTTGGGCAGAGTCCTGTTAGAGGTCCCCAAAATATCCTGAGGTTCCTGTACCTGACAGGAAGTGACATTCTTTACTCACCTGTTGAGGCTACTGCGAACTCCGTAAGCAAGGTATCAGGCCCACAGTTCCAAGGGGCTTTATGGCTCCAGGTTTCATTAAGTCAATCTCAATTCCTTAAAGCTGTCTGGTGAGTGAGTCTATGCATGTCTTTCTCAAATATGACCTTCTAGTCAAAGCCTTGGTAAAATAACCAATGTTTCCAATAGTGTCCTGTTACAAGAACAGATTCTTATTGAACTTATGCAAATGACTGCATGGAAGAAAGAATACTTTCTGAGACCTTGAGTTTCAGAGGGTTCAGATAAAGAAAAAGAATGCTTTGATTTGTTACAAATGAATATTTTTACATTTTTGTAAGTCACAGATAACTTAAGTAAAATTTTCCTTAGTCTGAAAGAGCAAAATTAGAGAACAAGCAATGTCTAAAATAAGAGACATAACACTATAATCTTTTAGTTCATTTAGTCCCATGTTACTAACTCTGGTTTAGTTTGAATGCAGCTTTAGTTAGTTCTGGAAATTCTTACCCATTTCAGTTTTAGGATTTTCAATATATTGAATACCTGTATTTGTCCTGAAAGTCCTTTATATGAATCTCTTTGAAGATAAAACTCATTTTACACGAGAATTAGAACAATTATAAGTGACAAAAAAAAACTCAGAAATGGACATTGTTAATGATCTGAAATAAGAGTTCACTATGATACTATAGCCAAGGAAACTCAGTTATCCTATGACACACTGACACATAACACTTTTACAGCCAGAACCAGAGTGTACCATACCAAACAAGCAAGCCTAATTAGTCAAGACTTTGTTCAAGATTTAAATCTTGGGAAAGTTTTTAAAACCTTTTAAAGCACATGCCTAAATAGGATTAGGGATATTAAAGATCTGATAAAACAAAACATAGAAACTATTTTTTTTCTAGGCAGGCAAAGAGAAATCTATTTACATTTTCTTCTTAACAGCAGATCAATTAATCTAAGAAAACTTTGTCTTTTTGAACAGAGAGAAAACCAGCTTTCTATACCAGTGCCTTTTTAAAATTCATTTCAATCTTTAGTCCATCCTGACCATACCTAAAATTCCATTCCAAAGATTTCCCTTCACAAACCGTCTACAAGGTTTGCATTTCCTTTGCATTCAGATTTTGTCCCAAGCCATTTCCTTACAAACAACCATCTCATTTAGGACAAAATTACCTTCCTTTACCTTCAACAAAATGCATTCCCACTCCTTATATCTTTCTTACATATCTTCTACTTTTCCACATACAGAATTGTTTTCCTTATTTCCATCAGTCTTAGTTACACTTAGCAGAATTCTGTACTCTTAGAAGCACCTTAATCTCTAGTGATGGCTAAGTATTAACCAATTGTCAACTGTTACAAGAGAATTTTTTAGATGGCAAATTTATGAATCAGTTAAGCACACAATATGTTTGCCAACAATTTTAAATATTTTTAATTTTTTGCAGTAAGTTAAAAGTACAAACCTATGTCCAGTAATCAATGTTTTAGCACCTTATCCTATTTGGAAAAGACCTAGATGTCCAATAAATTTAATTTCATTTGTCATCCAAGCAAAACTTTAAACTTTTAGGTTACCAGAAACTTTGAAAGCTATCTCAGCAAGTACCCATAAGAAATTTGAGACAGAATATTAACCATCAGTTTAGTCATCTCTTTGCTAACAAATTTCAACAGATAACACAAGCTTATTTGACCTTCAGTAAACTTTGAAGTGTCATCTTTAATTATAATAACTCAAAAGACACGTTTATCTTAATTAAACAAACAGACTTAACTTAGTTCAATTACTGATTTACGTTCCACCTGGACCCACTCCACTTTCCAATGTTTACCTGAGACAAGGGTGGGGAAATCTGGAGTGGGGCGTGTTAGGTCCAGGGGGTGCTCTTCTTGTTCCTTGAGAGAGAAGAGAGGAGGTGCCATGGTGCAGGAGGCACTGAAGATGGTCTAGAAGCCAGTTATCCAAGTCATACCCAGGTTGGTGCAGAAACAGGAGAAGGGGAAGACAGAAGAAACAAAGTGCTGCCAGAAGGCAGAGAAAGGGTTCCTGGTTTTAGAGGTCATCAGCTCCAACAGAGGAGCAGATGTCATGTTTTCCCACCAACAAGGAGGGAAGGGTTAGACAGTCCATGTCGGGCCAGAAAAGACAGGGAATTTGCCTGAAACAACAGGAGTTTCAGCAGCTGCTTAGGAATATTCCTTAAAGTGTAGAGCAATGAAGGCCTAGGTATGAGCAATGAAGGTATCCTAGTTCATTTGCCCTATTTCCTACAGAGGGGATCTAACTGATAGATCCTACTGAGGCCATGCAGTGATACAGGAGCTCAGTCCTTTCCTGAGTTTTATAATGCAATTTGTTTCCAGTGGGTTAAAAGGGCACTCCAAGGTAGAGTCCTTGGAAACCAAAGAAGCCTACTGAGGCCATGCTCCCAGAAAAGTAAGGAAGGTCCATTATTAAATCCCCGCTGACTCCTGGGTGGGGTCCCACACAAGATATGTCAGAGGTTCCCCTTTGTCAAAAGGGACCGGAGGCATCCCTCACACAAGACATCACTATTGATCAGTATCCTGCCTTCCCTGGGAAGGCATTCCTGCTGTAAAAGGCCTTGAAGGGGTACTGGTGCCCTCCACTACCCCATCACATCCTAGGCTGCCGATGGATGCCTGATGAATGGACTAAAATACCGTGCTATGCCATGCCATCATCTGTCCTGAAATTTTTGTACTGCTTTGCTATTTTAACACATGGAAAATACTAGAAAAGTTTGGCAAGGGGAAATTACCCAATTTTGTAGCTTTAAGTAGTGAAGGACACTGACAAGAAACAGTAAAGACTGAAATCCATCATGGTCTAAGCAACATCCCAACACACATAGTCCTTACAGCCAAATTCCCTAGGAAATGATCCCTGGTTGGGTTTTAATTCAATCAGGTACTGGTTTTGGCCAGCTCCCAGTGGGGGGTCCCATGGTCAGAAGTGGCTAGACCAAGGATGTAGAGGGGATCATATTAGATCAATAAGGAAGAAACATCACACAGGAGTCTTGATTGGCAGCCATCCTGGTGACTTAGGTGGCTGTCCCGTGCCCAAGACAGACCACTTTGTTTGAGAACAGGAATAAAGAGAGGGCATCAAGTTTCTGGATCTTATTACCATTCCAGCCAGGGTACTAACTTCCAGCCCAAAGGCAGACATTCTCCTCCCCATTCAGTAGTCATAGTCTAGAGGACTGCATGCAGCCTGAGCAATTGACATGAAAGTGTTCCAATAAGACCATACTCCTTGAAAAGCCCCTGAAATGAGAGTAAAGGAAGAGAGAAAGTACTCACCAATTTTGCACCAAAACTTAGAGTCCAGATCTAAAAACTCAAAGTCCCTTCATGGTCACCAAATGATGAAATCTTAGAGTATAGATAAGTTTCAGTAATGTAGAGTTCGGAGCCAGTGGGCAAGAACGAATTCTTGAGATGTCTTTGACGCAAAATGGTGGTTTATTAAAGCACAGGGTTAGGACCCATGGGCAGAAAGAGCTGCTACTCTGGGGTTTTGAGGAGTGGTGCATTATAGGCTTGCAAGTTGGAAGGGGGTTAGGGATGGCATAAGTCTCTAAGGAATCTTGGAAGCAAGGTTTCCAGGACCTTGAGGGGCTAGCTATTGTTGGGAAAAAGGTTATTCATTACCAGTAATAAAACCTTTTCGTGAGACCCTTTAGATATGTATCAGTGGGCCATATGCTTGGGAGTGATTGTCAACCTGTATCTTGAAGGGTTTAGAGATAGTGTCCAAAGGAATTGTTAAAATAGACTTACAGGATCCTGGTCAGGGGGTAGGAATCATCAGGCTAGGATTGCCCTTTGCTCTTAGCAAAGCCTTAAGGTGGGGGTAGTTGAGTTCCTAGAGGAATGTCACTCTGCCTATTTTATGGGCTTGTCAGGGGGTAAGGAAATTTAGTAATTTTTCTTGTGCTTCTGTTTCCTATTGAAGGCATAGCCATTGAAGGCAAATGCATTCACTAATTGGTAGTCTGTGGCTCTATAAGGAGAGAAGCCAGAAAATCCATGTTGGATTGCTCTTGAAAATTTTTCATGTAGAAATAAGTTTAAGGGGCGCCTGAGTGGCTCAGAGGGTTAAGCCTCTGCCTTGGGCTCAGGTCATGTTCTCAGGGTCCGGGGATCGAGCCCTGCATTGGGCTCTCTGCTCAGGAGGAGCCTGCTTCCCACTCTCTAGCTCTGCCTGCCTCTCTGCCTGCTTGTGATCTCTGTCTGTCAAATAAATAAAAATAAAATATTAAAAAATAAGTTTAAATATAATTTTAGTAAGAAGCCTGTGAATACAAGCGTTGTTTGCTCTTAATCTTTCAAGAAAATAGTTTTCTGCAGAAGAGAATGACACATTTCACTGACCATATACCATATACCTACCTGTCATCTAAAAAAGATGCACTTGAAGATGAAGTTCTGTTTGTACATTTGCAGTCAAGTGAATACTCATCATTCCTAACTCCGTGACATTAGGCTTTTTTTTTTTTAATGAGAGAAATTGAATTTCATTCCATACATATTACTGGCCTTTGAAAATAACAGTATCCGTTGTTTGTCATTTTAAAAATAGACAAATTAGTTTATAGTTTTGGGCACTTTATTTTTTTAATCATTTCTTTCTGAAACTAAGGACCTAAATAAAGTAGTCCAGTTCTATGGGATTTTGCCCTGTGCTAGAAAGCAGTTGACTTGTTGCTATAGCTGACTGGAAGGGGGATTCCTAACTCTTATCATCTAATAGCAATTATTTTAACTGAATTGCTACCTGTTAAATTGGTGATTGTATAATCAATTTTGTGATGAGCTTGTCAAATTTTTGCTGAAAAGTTAGTGTAATTAAGTTAAGTGTGTAATTAATTGGGTATAATTAAGTT
Source organism: Mustela nigripes (assembly GCF_022355385.1). Lineage (NCBI taxonomy): Eukaryota > Metazoa > Chordata > Mammalia > Carnivora > Mustelidae > Mustela > Mustela nigripes. The sequence goes on along the minus strand of NC_081575.1, from coordinate 60,038,420 downwards.
AGGTGTAATTAAGAAACAATATTCAGTTTCAATTTGTGCAAAATTACTGTGTTGACAGTTTTCATAATGACTTCTTATTTAAGTTTTAGCATGCCATTGTGGTACAATAAATAAATTAATTAAAAATATGTATATATTAATTATATATATATATATATATATATATATATAAAACCAAAGACCAAATATATATTTGATCTTTTGGTTCCTCGCACAGAACTCCTAAACCCATGGAGTTTCCTGAATGGTAAGAGTGCTTTTTGTTATTCATAACGACCACATGGAATTTTATGCTAATGAGGTGGCCCTTGGCTGGGTGTAGCCTCTAAATGGCTTTAGATTGAAAGCTGATCTCCAGAAAAACAATCAAGTGATTAGGGGTTTGGGACTTGGAGAAGGACGGGATATTGAGTTCAATCACCAGTGGCCAGAAATTTAATCAATCTTGCCTACATAATGAAATCTTCATAAAACCCCAAAATGACAGGATTTGGGGAACTTATAAGTTTTTTAATATATCCATGTTCCAGGAGAATGGTGCACCCTAATTCAACAAGAACAAAAGTTCCTACACTTCAGATTCTTCCAAAACTCACTCTATGTATCTTTTTATCTGGCTGCCTATTTCTATCCTTCACAATAAATAGTAAATAGAAGTGTTTTGTTTTATTTTGTTTTTCATAGACCTTTCCTAAGTTCTATGAGTTGTTCTAGTGATCTTGGGGGGTGGGGTGTGGAAACCCTTGAATCTGTAGTTAGAAGTATGGGCTTCCTGGGGTCACCACTTGTGACTGGCATAATCCCAGGACTGAGTCCTATAAATGTGGGATCCTATTTAATTGCAAATAGTGTCTTAATTGTATTGGTAGACACATGTGGTATCAGAGAATTGGAAAATTGGTTATTAATGTAGAAAAATTACATATAGCTGTCAGAAAAACCACATTAGCATGCTAGTTAGTTTTGAGATTAAAATGTGAATGTTTGACATTTAAATTCCAGTACTCTTCTTTGGTTCTTGTTTTGTAACATTTATTAGTGTTCATAAGTGATACCAATAATATCTCTATAGAAGAACCTTTCAGAACCTTATAATATATGAAACTCAGCTACATAAACATTAATGCCAAGCTATTAGAAGACCCCAGTTGTAAAAGTGTCAGCTTTGGGTACAAGGCTACAGTAGCAATATTCTCTGGGAACTAGCAAATTAAATTAACTAGGATAATGTGTATGGTATTTAGCATAATACCTGGCACATAGTAAATGCTAAATATATATGTATGTCCATATGTTATTAATGTGTATGTGTGTATTTTAAAAAAGTGATTAAACAATGTAGGTAATATAAACAAACTATATTCAACACATCATGAAGGAGGAAGTCTTCATTTAGAGAGCTGCAAAATGGGGTGGAAGGCAGGAAGCTTTTACAGAATAAAGAATAAAGAATAAGGAAGAGAAAAGTAGAAAATATCTAGTTGGTTGGGGACACATAGTCTAACTTGTTTGGGGTGAGAAGGCCCAGATTTAGCATGCTATTTTGAGATTGACTGACTGGGTATACTGTTTCTGGCCAAGTACAACATTATAGGAACACAAAAAAATATCTAAATTTTAGTTTCCTAACATGGCACTCCAGTCAGGAGTGGCTCCATCTTTTGCTTAGAAATTATAAACTGAGGGTTGCTGGAGGGAACAGGGGTGGAGGGGATGGGGTGGCTGGGTGATAGACATTGGGGAGGGTATGTATTGTAATGAACAGTGGGTATTACATAAGACTGATGAATCACAGAATTGTACCACTGAAATAAATAATACATTATATGTTAATTAAAAAAAGAAATTTATTACAAATAAATATGCACACACACACTCATATGCACACACCTCTAAGCCTCAGTAAGACAGAGATAATAAACCTACCTTACTTGGCTGTTATGAAGTTTAAATGAGATAATATAATTAGTACAGTGTTAAAGCAGTAATTGTTCAATGTCACTTGATATTATTAGTTTTTGTAATTATTATTTATTATTACATATAAATAGATGAATTCATATTGTCCATAAAATCCTTTACTAGGTACAGCATTGTATATAAGTTATTTAATCCCTTCTGAAGCTCATTTTATGAAATGGAGGTAATATGACTACATATACATCACAGAATCACTGATAACTAAACATGATGAAGCTCTCAATTTAATGTTTGGCATACTCTAAGTATTCAATCAATCATAATGATGATAATAATGATAAAAAAAGATGATTTGTCTGTCCCATGGATAATAAGTGTAGACTAGCTGTCAGCCCTTTTGAACAGAAAGACTTTTACTTGTCTATTGATACTGACCTGGAATGGTTTTTCCTGTTACTAAATTTACACTTTCAAATGCATACCCATCTCTTTCTCTTCTCATTCTCTCTCCTGTGCTGGCTCTGGTTTTTGCATGCTAAAGGTAGCTGCTTTGGGAAAGCACTCATGGCATATATTTGCTTTTTCAGAGATCTAACTGAATACTTAGTAAAACAATTTTCATACTGTGAAATAATGATCCAGTATTTCCTTTTTCTTTTGACATACAGGGTCATATTCTCAATATGCTTATGAACTAGTATCTGGCTCTGCACTTGTCTGATTCATCTAACTCACTTTACCATAAATTTGGCCTTATCAGATCATGTCTTTATTTAAAATTTTGATATTTTGTTCATCATATATTTTTTGTATTAATTTTTATTTTAAATATTTCTTTAAAATATTATTTATCTTGATTACTGGGGTTTTTGGCACCCCTTAAAATTTTACTCTAGGTGAGGGCCTCACTTCCTTCACCCTAGTCTAGGTCTGTTCTAAACAACTGAAGAACATCATAAAACTATAGAGCTCCTTGAGATAATGGGATATAGCTTTTCAGAATATAAATATGGAAATATACCCTGATAGTATTTGAATTTTTACTATGTATTGATTAATAAAATATAAGAAAAACTACCATAAATTTGGTAATACTTTGAAATGAATTTGTTTTTTGTACTTGATCTTAGCCAAAAGGCTGAGAAGCAATGAAATGAAATGAATTTGTATTTTAATTTACACAACAGTTTCTATACATATTAGAAAACATAATCATACGTTTCAGTTCAAGACGTATTCTTTAAATCTCTAGAAAATGCTTCCTGTACTCAGAGCTTTTTAAGTCATTTACAGTAATAACTCTATTCTTCCCTCTTCACAGTGATTTCTTGACCACAGATCAGAAACCACTGTATAAGAATTCAGATTAAATAAGGAAAATCAGTGCAATTAAAATATATTTTATATATGTAAAATAAAACATATCTCATATAATTTATTTATTTATTATATTTATATATTTATTCTATATAATATAATATATTTATATAA
>NC_081575.1:60008405-60034609 GCF_022355385.1 Mustela nigripes | reverse complement strand
TCTCTGCCTGCCTCTCTGCCTACTTGTGATCTCTGTCTGTAAAATAAATAAATAAAATCTTTAAAAATGCATATATTATATATTATACATATTATATATAATATATGTAAATATATTATATGAAAGGTAAAACTTTGGCTTAAGTTTGAAGATCGAGTAAAAGAAAAGGAGGAGGCCATGAAAAAGTTAGGATGGCAGAGAAGCAGGGGGACCTTGACCTTTCCTCATCCCTCAAACACAGCTATATTGAGGTCAGATCACATGGAACACCTAGGAAATCGATCTAAGGACTGGGAGAAGGAACTCCACAGTTGGAGGGAGATAATGTGGCAGATGCAAGAGGCTTGGAAGTGAATTGGGGGAGAGAAATACTAGTTTTCCAGGGAGCGAGAAAAGGGAGAGATAGAGGGGTCGAGGAAATGCAGCACTGGGTTGGCACAAGATGAAAATCTCTCTGCATCACAGACTGATGAGCAAGGGGTTCTGAATGTTGCAGGTCTTTTGCATCAGCTGGTGGTGCTCAAACTCTAAGGTTGTGAAGGGTACAACTTCCATCAGAGCAAAGCTGTGATGTGTATTCCTGGGGAGAAAGACGGTGCTGGACCCAGAGTGCAAACGTGGTGTAGGGATATCCTAGGTCACACTGGGAGAAAACTTTCCCCTTCCCGGAGTACATTTGAAAGAAGGTATATTGTCTCTCCAAGGACAAAATCCTATAGGCACCCTCAAACATATACAAAAACAATAACAAAAAAAAAAAAGAACAAAGGAAAAGGAACAACAACAAAAAAGACAATAAAAAACTATACTATACTATACATCCCCAGGGGTCAGAGGCATGCACAAAGGGTGGGTAATTTGGTCACTGCTTTTCACTGTGCTATACCATAGATTCTGTGCTCTGTGCAGTTAGGATAAAGAACATTAGACAGAGTGCTGCAACAAGACTGTACTCCAAAAGAGGGGACTGGTCCTTTTAGTGCGGGTCCTTTAAGATTTGGAATTTTGAATCCCATCCATGCACCAAACATAAAAAGCAGGAGAGCTGTGGCAGTGGGCACACTGAAGGTCTTCACTATTCTGTGAGAGCTTCCTAAACAGTGGAGGGATTTGAGATACCCTGTCCAGGGAGGAGATAGTGCAGTGCTCCCATTTTCCCATTACCAATAACATGGTCAACTTCAGAAAGCAACACAGTGGCCCCCAGTGGAGGAGAGAGTTGCTTATACCAAACCCCAGGCTGCTGTGTGTGTCAAGTGCATGTTCACTAGGGTAAGTCTGACTCTGAGCCACTGAAATAGGCCTCTCCCTGAGAAGACCAGCATAGGCAGCACTCCACATGCACCACATAGAGTGGTTCAAAGCATCACCTGAAATGCTGATGGAAATAGGACAAGGCTTTACTTTCTTTTTTTCCTTTTCTTTGGAATCAGGGTTATAGTTTTTTGTGTGTTTTTAGGTTTTTTTTTCCTTACTTTTTTTTTTTTTTAATGTGGCTTCTTTTTGCTTTTCTTTTCCTTCTTCTTCTTCTTTTTTTAACCTTTCTTTTTCTTTGGAATCAAGCTTATATAGTATAGTTTTTGATTGTCTTTTTTGTTGTTGTTCCTTTTCCTTTGTTCTTTTTTTTTTTTGTTATTGTTTTTGTTTATGTATTTTTGGTCAGGATTTTTTTTTTTTTTTTGCTTTTTCCCCCCTTTTTTCCAGGCTTATGTTAACAGACAAATCAAAGCAAACCTAGTTAAAGGTGCAAACACTCTCCACTGCAAGCAAAGAGGAACTCTGCAGAGGAATAAACAATGGGAAAGAACAACTAAAATGTACCAGTAAGGCGCACACAGCATACACGAGAAACACTTCCTGAAGTGCCAGGTCCTGGACAGTGTATGACCCCTTTTTAATATAGTATTACTGTCAGGTACAGGAAACAACAAGATTTCAAAACACACAAATGATAGAAACTTAGCCAAAATGACAGAAAGGAGGAATTCTCCCCCGGGGAGGGGGGTGCAAGAAGAAATCATAATCAGAAACTTGCTCAAAAGAGATATAAGCGGTATTTCTGAACAGGAATTTAGAACAATAATTATAAGACTATTAGCTGAGCTTGGAAAAAAAAAAAAAAGCCCTAGAAGATAGCAGAGAAACCCTTGCTGCAGAGATAAAAGACCTAAAAGCTAAGGTGACTGAAAAAAAAAGTGCTGTAACTGAGATGCTAAACTGACTGGATATAACCACAATGAAGATTGAAGACATCAAGGAGAGTACAGGTGGTATAGAAGAAAAAATTGTGGAAAATAATGAGGCTGAAAATAAGAGGGGAAGAAAACTTTTAGATCACCAAAGTAGACTTAGGGAACTCAGTGATTCCATAAAACTAGTAATATCTGTATTATAGGAGTCCCAAAAGAAGAGTGGGTTAGAAGAGCAGAAGATTTATCTGAACAAATTATAGCTTTGAACTTCTCTAATCTGGTGAAGGAAAAAGGCACTCAAGTCCAAGAGGCACAGAGAATTTCCCTCAAAATCAATAAAACCAGGTCAACAAAAAGACATATCCTAGTGCAACTCACAAAATACAGTGATAAAGAGAGAATTCTGAAAGCAGCTAAGGACAGCAGTTCCTTAACCCACAAGGGTGGACACATAAGGTTAGCAGCAGAGTTGTTCACTGAAACTTTGTGGGCCAGAAGAGAGTGTGAAATGGGAAAAATATGCAGGCAAGAATACTTTATCCAGCAAGGCTGTCATTCGGAATAGGAAAAATAGTTTCCAACACAAGCAAAAACTAAAGGAGTTCATGAACATTAAACCAGCTCTTCAGGAAACATTAAAGGAGACGCTTTGAGAGGGAAAGAGAGACCAAAAGCAACAAAAAGTAGAAAGGAACACAGACAATCTATAGGAACAGTGACTTTTCAGATAATACAATGACAATAAATTCATACCTACTGATAATCACACTGAATATAAATGGACTAAATGCTCTAATCAAAAGAAATAAGGTGTCAGAATGGATTAAAAAAAATCCATATGCATTTACAAGAGACCCATTTTAGACCCAAAGACACCTCCAGATTGAAAGTGAGGGGGTAGAGAACCATTTATCATGGTAACAAATATCAAAACAAAGCTAAAATATCCATCCTTCTATCAGACAAAATAGATTTTAAACCAAAGAATGTAAGAAGAGATGAAGGACATTCTATCATAACAAAGGGATCTATTGAACATGAAGACCTAACAATATATTAATCAATTAATAACAAACACATAGAAATTCATTGATAATAATACAATAACAGTGGAGACTTTAATACCCTACTCACAGCAATGGACAGAAGATCAACAAGGAAACAAGGGCTTTGAATGACACAGTGGACCAGATGGACTTAATAGATGTATTCAGAGCATTTCATCCTAAATCAGGAGAATACACATTCTTTTTGGGTGCACATGGAGTATTCTCCAGAATAGATCACATACTGGCTTACAAATCAGGCCTCAACAAGTACAAAAAGATTGAAGCCATACCATGAATATTTTCAGACCACAATGCTGTGAAACTTGAAGTCAACCACAAGAAAAAAAAAAATGGTACTGACACAAATACATGGAGGTTAAAGAACATCCTACTAAAAAATGAATGAGTTACTCAGGAAATTAAAGAAGTCAAAATATACATGGGAGCAAATGAAAATGGAAATATGACAGTCCAAAACTTTTGGGATGTGGCAAAGGTGGTCCTAAGAGGGAAGTATATAGCAAAACAAACCTTCCTCAATAGTCAAGAAAAGTCTCAAAAACACAACCTAACCTTACCCCTGTAGAAGCTGGGAAAAGAAGAGCAAATAAAGCCTAAGTCCAGCAGGAGGAGAAAAATAATAAAGATTACAGCAGAAGCCAATGATATAGAACTAAAAAACATAATATATATAAAACAGTAGAACAGATCAACAAAACTAGCAGCAAGTTCTTTGAAATAATTTATAGATCTGATAACTCCCAAACAGGCTTATCAAAAACAAAAGAGAAAGGACTCAAATAAATAAAACCATGAATGAAAGAGGAGATATTACAACCAACACCACAGAAAAAAGAAACAATCGTAAGAGAATATTAGGAGCAATTATATGCCAACCAATTAGGCAATCTGGAAGAAATAGATAAATTCCTAGAAACATATAAACCACCAAAACTAAATCAGGAAGAAATAAAAAAAAAAATCTGAGCAGACTCATAGTCAACAAAGAAATTGAATTGGTAATCAAAAATCTCCCAACAGGGGCACCTGAGTGGCTCAGTGGGTTAAAGCCTCTGCCTTCAGCTTGGGTCATGATCCCAGAGTCCTGGGATCGAGCCCCACATCAGACTCTCTGCTTAGCAGGGAGCCTGCTTCCTCTTGCCTGCCTCTCTGCCTGCCTCTCTGCCTGCCAACTTGTGATCTCTATCTGTCAAATAAATAAATAAAGTTTAAAAAAAAACACTTAAAAAAATCTCCCAACAAACAAGAGTCTGGGACCAGATGGCTGCCCATTTTATTTCACAAAACATTTAAAAAATAATTAATACCTATTTGTCTGAAACTGTTCCAAAAAATTGAAATGGAAGGAAAACCTCCAAACTCATTCTGTAAGACCAGCATTATCTTGATTCCAAAATCAGACAAAGGCCCCAATAAAAAGAATTACATGTATTGCATGGAGCACTGGGTTTGGTGCATAAACAATGGATCTTGGAACACTAAAAAAATAAAATAAAATTTTAAAAAATGTTGCACACCTAGTAAAGGCCAAAACCAAAATTCCAATCTAGATTGTTAAAAAAAAAATTACAGACCAATATCCCTGATGGACATGGATCAAAAATATTCAGCATGATACTAGCTAATTGAATCCAGCAGTACATTAAAAGGATTATTCACCACAACCAAGTGGGATTTATTCCTGTGCTGTAGGGGTGGCTCACTATGTGCAAATCAGTCAAAGTGATACATCACATTAATAAGAGAAAGGATAAGAACCATATGATCTTCTCAATAGATGCAGAAAAAGCATTTGATAAAATACAGCATCCTTGATAAAATCCCTCAAGAAAGTAGGGATAGGGATGCCATCAGGGGCCCCTGGATCAAGCCTCTTTAAACAAGTAGACCAAAGCATACTTAGGTAAAGCTTGCCAGACTATGGTAAAAGTCCAAATATTCCCTACTGCAGGCAAGGAGAAACTACAGAGATCTGGCCTGAGGGAAGGAATAACCAAAACACTATGAAATTTGAAGTCAAACATAAGAAAAATATTGGGAAAAGCACAAATCCATGGAGGTTTAAGAACTCCTAGTGAAGCAGCACCTGGGTGGCTCAGTTAGTTAAGACTCTGCCTTAACTCAGGTCATGATCCCAGTGTCCTGAGATTGAGTCCTGCATCAGGATCCTTGCTTGGCTGAGAGCCTGCTTCTCCCTCTGCCGGCTGCTTCCCCTACTTGTGCACTCTCTTTCTCTCTCTCTCTCTGACAAATAAATTAAATCTTAAAAAAAAAATGAAAGTAGGTATGGGTGGAACATACCTCAACATCATAAAGGCCATATACAAAAGACCCACAGCTAATATCCTCAATGAAAGCTTTTCCTCTAGGTTCAGAAACAAAACTGGAATGTTTACTCTCACCATTGTTGCTCAATATTTTCCTGGATGACCCAGCATCTGGATCAAACAACAAAAAGAAATTAAAAAACAAAACAAAACATCCAAATCAGTGAGGAAGAAGACAAACTTTCACTCTTCACAGATGGGATGATACTCTACATATAAAAACTGAAGAACTCCACAAAAAAAAAAAAAAAAAAAGAAAAAAGAAAAAAAAAGTTAGAACTAATACAGGAATAGAGCAAAGTTTCAGGATATAAAATCAACAGACAGAAATCTATTGCATTTCAATACAACAATAATGAAACAGCAAAAAGAATAATCAAGGAATTGACCCCATTTACAATTACACCAAAAACAATGATACCTAGGAATAAACCTAACCAAAGATGTTAAAAATGTGTAATCTGAAAAGTATAGAATAATTATTAAATAAATTGAGCAAGATTCAAAGAAATGGAAAAAATATTCCATGTTCATGGATTGAAAGACAAAATATTGTTAAAATTTCTATACTAGCCAAAGCAATCTACACATTCCATGCAATCCCTATCAAAATAACAGCAGCATTATTCACAGAGCTAGAACAAATAATTCTCAAATTTCTATGGAACCAGAAAAGACCCTAAATAGTCAGAAGAATGTTGAAAAAGAAAACCAAAGCTGGAGGCATTCCAATTCCAGACTTCAAGCTGTATTACAAAGTTGTAGTAATCAAGACAGTATGTTTCTGGCACATAGATGAATGGAACAGAATAGAGAACCCAAAAATTCACCCACAGCTATATGGTAAACTAATCTTTGACAAAGCAGGAAAGAATATCCAATGGAAAAAAGTTTCTTCAACAAATGGTGTTGGGAAAATTGGAGAAAAACTTGGAGAAGAATAAATCTAGACCACTTTCTAACAACATACATAAAAATAAATTCAAAATGGATGAAAGACCTAAATGTGAGACAGTAATCCATTAAAATCCTATAGCAGATCACAGGCAACAACTTCTATCTCAGCTGCAGCAACTTCTTGCTAGACATCTATCTCCAGAGGCAAGGGAAACAAAATCAAAAAGAACAATTGGGACTTCATCAGGATAAAAAGCTTTTGTATAACAAAGGAGTCAACAAAACTTAGACAACCAACAGAATGAGAGAATATATTTGCAAATGATATATCAGATAAAGGGCTAGTGTCCAAAATCTATAAAGAGTTTATCAAACTCAACACCCCCAACCAAAAAAAAAAAATCCAGTTAAGTAATGAGCAGACACATGAACAGACATTTCTCCAAAGAAGAAATACAAATGGCCAACAGACACATGAAAAAATGCTCAGCATCATTCATCAGGGAAATACAAATCAAAACCAGAATGAGATAACACCTCACACTGGTCAGAATCACTAAAATGAACAGTTCAAGAAACCACAAATATTGACGAGGATGTGGAGAAAAGGGAATGCTTTTGCAGTGTTGGTGGGAATGTAAATTTATGCAACCGCTCTGGGAAACAGTAGCGAGGTTCCTTAAAAAGTTCAAAATAAAGTAGCTGAGGTCCAGCAATTGTACTACTAGGTATTTATCCAAAGCATACAAAAATAGTGTCTAAGGGGCCCATGCATCCAGCAGCACTATCCATAATAGCCAAAATATGGAAAGAGCCCAAAACTCCATCAGCAGATAAGTGGATAAAGAAGAGGTAGTGTATATATACAATGGAATATTAGCCATCAAAGAGAATGAAATCTTGGTATTTTTATTCGTGTGGATGGAACTAGAGTGTATTATGCTAAATAAAATAAGTTAGAGAAAGACAAATACTAGATGATTTTATTCATATGTGGAATTTAAGAATCAAACAGATGAACACAGGAGAAGGGAAGGAAAAATAAGATAAGGAAAAAAACAGGGAGGCAAACCATAAGAGACTTTTAACCATAGGCAACAAACTGAGGGTTATTGGAGTGCAGGTGGGTGGGGGATGGGGTAAATGAGTGAAGGGTATTAAGGAGGACACTTGTAGTAAGCACTGGGTGTTATATGCAAGTGATGAATCACTGAATTCTACCCCTAAAATTAATACTACACTATATCTTAACTACCTTGGACTTAAATGAATCTTGAAAGGAAAAAAAAAAGAAAGAAAGAAAAGGAGGAGAAGGATGTGGAAAGGCTTTCTATTTATTGAGTGTTTTGAGGGTGCCAGGCTCAAAGCCAGGCTCATTATTCCTTGAATTATTATGAATATATATATATATATATATATATATACATACATTCATACATACATGCAATAATATATCTGTGTTATATCCATTTTACATATAAGAAAATAATGTCTCAATGTATTTAATAACTTGGCTGAGGTCTTACAGCCAGTAAATCTGCATAACCAGGATCCATACCTTGATTTTACCTTAGCATTATTCTAATGAGAATTACAAAATCCAGCTATATTATAATTCTGAGCTTTGGACTAAGTCCTTTTGTCTTCCTTTAAAAATTTTTGGTTATGTCTTTGACTTATGCCAGTAGTTAGTGCAGATAATTATGAGCTAGTCAATAGTCATGAAATATCTGAGTTTCTGCAGACTATAGAGTTGATCAATTGAGAGCACAGGGTTTAGATTCAGATGTATGGGTTCAAATTCCATGTAGTGGTTTAAACCACCATTTACTCTTGGTTATCTGGAGTAGGTTACTTAACTTTTCCCCCTCAAAGGCTCTGTCAAATAAAGTTTCTGGTTTCTGTCAAATAAAGATAATACTATCAACCTCACAGTTTTCTTTTAAAAATTAAGAGAGAATGTGATATGCTTTACAGTGTGCCTAGTGTATAGTGGGTACTTGATAAGATGTAAGGTATCTTTATGGTGATGATGATGACTTGATAAGATATAAGGTATCTTGATGATGATGATGATGACAACGATGATGATGATGATATTTAATTTTAACAAAGAAAACATGCATTTATGAGCTTAAGTGTTCAGGATCTAATATGTCTGGCAGAGACCACTACCAAGCTGTCTCAGAAAGTTAGTTGCTTTTATATTTTGGGAAGTTTAAAGAAGTCTAATTTTGAGAACCCAGACCTTGCAAAGATGGGGAAAATGGGAAAGAGATCAGTGAATTTATCTTTTTAATGCTTGGGCTTGCTAGGTAGCTTGGTATCTCTGAAAGGCTGATGTGGCTATACGGAGAAGGAAAGAAATAATACTTCAAGCAAACTGAAAAGCAGTAGTTCACTCTTTCTTACGTATGACCTACAGACTGCCCAACTGCACCTAGAAGGGTGGTTTCTTTTTTTTTCCTTTTTTTTTTTAATGCAGATTTCTGAGCCCATGTCAAGATTTCCTGAACTATATTCCAAGTCATACTAAGGTCTGAAAATCCACTAGTATAGTGAAATTAGGTTGATCTGGTTTTAAATCCCTATTTTGCCACTTATTAACTATCCCCAAGTCTTCTACTCTTCTCATGTGTCACTGCCAACTCTGCTGTTAGCTCCCTCCCTCCCTTATTTCCTCCTTGTTACTATATAGCTAATCCCAACTGTATAAACTGATTTGGGTAGTTGTGTAACCAATCATCTTTTCCCCTGAGACCACTGGAGTAGTATCACTTAACTACTCCTTACAGAACTTGCACATTGTTCTAGCTAACATTGTTTTTTGTTTACTTCTCATTCTCAATGATTGGTCCTGACATAGCTGCCAGTCTTCCTTTCCAGTTTCTATGTGGTTTGGGTTACTACCTTAAACCAATTTGATGCCAAGTTCTGTAAACTTTTCAGTTAGTTTACCCAGTTTACAGGCCTTATAGCAAATTTAACTCAAGGACACAGACTTAGATATAAAACTTCAGTTTGTAAAGCCCAGAGACCCTATGATCACTCAATACTTATATCCCAGTGCTGATAATGTTCCATATTTTATTCAGAGGAAAAGAACACATGTGTCAGGTGTGAGGGAAGTAGACTGAAAGGCTACATTTAAGCCAAACCTCAAAAAATATGCAAAGTTTTTACTATTAGTGTTGGAAAAAACATTCCTGAGAGAGGCAACAGTAAGAGCAAAGATATGATAAGAGGACTGGTGAACAACTCAATGTTAGGTGCTCTATAAACATTTCTTTGTTTCTCATGGTGTAATATGGGGACCACCTGCATCAGAAATCTCACAAGATGCTTGTTCAAAATGCCATTCATGGATGCTCTACTGAATTATGATCTGTAAGAATGTGACTCAAGAGTCTACATTTTGAGCATCAGAGGCAATATCAAAAAGAATCAAGTAGCTATATGTAACTAAGGTTAAGGAGCTGAGGAACTGGAGAGACCAAACCAAGTCCTTCTTAAAGTAATGAAAATTACATGGCTTGGAGAATTAATAATGACTTTCTAAAATAAGTGGCAGTGTTTGGAATTAGTCTAGGTCCAGGGAACCACTTGAGAAATAATACGTAGGGTTCTAGGAGAAAAAGAAAAACTACTCTGAAATTCAGTAAGTTTTGTGGTATGTGTGTGTATGTGCACGTGTGGGTGGGTGTGTAAGAGAGATAGAATAGAATAGAATAGAATAGAATAGAATAGAATAGAATAGAATAACAGTGCAAAGAAATCCTGATATGGTTTTGAAGTCCCAGGGAACACTCAGTAAGAAAGCAGACGCAGCCTGGAGACTTGGGACCATGGGAATTAAGTAGACTCAAGTGAGATGATGTTAGTGAGAGAAAAGTCAAGAAATTTTATTGAATTAAATCATTATTTATTATATTTACAAAGTCTTTTCACTTGGAATATCATATTTCACATTAATACTTGCAATAATTTATAAGCATAAGTACTCATGTCACTCTTTTGGACATTAGGAAACTTGAGGCCCAGAAAATTTAAGTGACTTGTTTATAATCACATATCTAGTAGGTAGAATAGACAAATTTTGAGCCTATTTTTTAAGTCAAAGTTCAGTAATATTACCAATACACCAATACTGCCTCCCTCACCTATGGAAATAATAATATCAGTAATAACAACAACTAACATTAGTTAAATGCTTACTGTGTGTCAGATATTGTTTTCAGCATTTTATATCTTAATTCATTTAGTCCTCTTTTTTTCTAGAATCATTTTATCTATCCAAGATTGGTTTTCCATCCCAACTTCTAAAATCCTTGTATCTAACATATGTGCCTTTCCTATCCTTAGATACTCCTTAGAACTCTTTATAGAACACAGACAAAAAAAAAGGTGGAAAAGAAAGCTAAGAAAAAGGAGTGGTAGAAGGACACTTATAAATTATAGGGCCAGAGAGGTCATGTTATTTAAGACTATGTTCATGTAGCTATCTCTGATGACCATTTGTAAGGAAGTAGTCAAATAATAATGTTAAACTTTAAAATGTTGATCAACAGTGCACATTTCCATGAAGATTTTAATTGAGACTCATCTTTTGTGAACCTTGTGATATTATGCATCTATACAGCATTTAATTTCATGCTTTTTGCCTCAAGGTGTATTTTTTTCATTTTTGAATTGTCTACCTTCTCAAACTATACAGGCAGAGTAAAAACCAGTTGTACATACATAATCATCTTTTAACCTTAGCTAATTCTAAGTAGATCTTCTAGTGGCTCATATGTTAAGTATTTGGTTAACAGCTTTAAGAAAGATTCCTTACTGTCCATAAACAGAAGACATTTTAGATGTTGGGCAGAGGAAGATAAAAACCTGGAAGGAGTTAGAGATACTAGCAAAGCATTTTTACCTTCTTTATCTCTTTGCCTGCCTCTTTTTTCTGGCTTAGTTTTAGAGCCTGAAAATCCATATACTCTGTTTTTCTCAAGTTCCTTTTCTTCTTATTTAGAATTGGGTCAAAACAGGCTTTGATTGAAAGTTGACAATACTAGTAGTAAATAATTTTACAGTGGTTACAGTGCCAAAAGAATAAATCCAGTTAGTATTCTCATGAGAGGAGAACCATCAAAGTGATGCATCATGGTTTAAATAAGGTCTTCTGCCTTGAACAGACCTTAACCTAAAAATATTTTTTCAATATTCACAATGTGTAAGGCATTCTGGTATTCTGATGGAAACAAACATAAATCCAATGTGGGGCCTGCCCTTCAGATTGCAATCTAGTAGGGATAACAAAACTTGTATGTAAACATGTGTATGTGTATATATATTTCAGTATCAGCTCTATAATGACAAAGAACTTATATTAACAGTTAACCATGGCAGTAGAAAACAAAAGAGAAGCACAATGCATTAATTTACCAATTGTTCATTCCTTACTGTGAATAGTCATATGATTATCATAAACTAAAACTTCTTCATGTGTAAAGATAGCATTTTCTAAATTTGTCATCTTGTTTTATTGTGCTGAGGTAGTTTCTTTTTTTCTTTGTTCAGATTGTACTTTTGGCTATCATACCCATGGGTTGATTTCTTCCCCAAACAGAGGACTTCTAGCTCAATTTATTTAAACATAACTCATCATCTTTACTATCTGTTCCTTCTTTCACCATCTTTTCCTTCTCAGATATACCCTCTCAACACACACTCTTACATACAGAAGGTCTGCCTTCATTTACAATGTCTTGCTTTTGCCAGTGGTCCCATGTGATTGTCAGCAACATCTTTTCATTAAATGAGAAAAATTTTTTAAAAGCCTACTCCATTAATTGACACTTACTTAGTTCTCTTGCATTTGTTCTGTTTAAATTTGGGAGTCATTTTCACTTTGATAACTGATAGCTTTTATCAATTAATTAATATCTGAAATTATTTCATCTATTTGTTAATTTGTTTCCCTATTTATTGCCTGCTTCTCCTCATTAGATTATAAACTCCATAGAGGAAGGGACCTTCCTTGTCTGTCTTGTTTATTGCTCTTTTATCTGTTCCTTATAAGTGCCAAGAACCTAATAGGTTCAGCTCAGTAAATACTTATTAAATGAGTGATTGATTTTAGGGGCACCTGGGTGGCTCAGTCAGTTGACTGTCTGACTCCGGATTTTGTCTCAGGTCATGGACTTGGGGTCCTGGGATGGAGCCCACATCAGCTACCATGCTCAATGTGGAGTCTGCTTGTCTCTCTCCCTCCCCTGGTTCACACACATGCTCTCTCTCTAATAAATAAATAAAAATAAAATCTTAAAAATAAATAAATGAGTGAGTGATTTTAAAAATCCTAATCATAATGTTTCCCAACAAATCCTATCAGTTTTTCACTTAATAATGTTTCTTAGATTTTCTACTCCCTCCACACTTATATAACTCATACCTTTCAATTGACCCCTTGTCCCTTTAGACCTAAAAATAATTTCTTACCTTCAGTCTTTTTTTCAATCCATTCTGCATAGTACATTCATGGTACATAGTACATTCTGATGTACTACTTTTCCTCACAGTATCTTTTATCTCATTTCATTACTTAGGAATCTTCCCCAAATGCTTCTTGGTCTTGAATATGAAAGCTTAAAGTGCTATGTGATGTTTTGATCTTCCTTTTGCTTATTGGATTATAAGATTTACCAATTATTTCCACCCCAGCTCTCTATTCTTATTTCCTTTCTAAAACATTTATAGACCTTCCACTTTAATCATCTTGATAACCTGATAAAAACACTAGAGCCGCTTCTCAAAGATATACATGTACGCATTTTAGAGAAAGAATCCCTTTCATAATATGAACCTCACAATTAAACATTTCATTATATAAACTCTCAAATTGTTATAAAGTTTCACATTCCTATGACCTCCCTTCTTATGTACTATTTTTATCTTCTCTTACTGTAGTTCCCAGAATAATTTGTGCAATTCTGAGCTCCGAAGAGGCACTTCTGGCCTGACATACATACCCTTATCTGAGCTCAGAAGAGGCACTTCTGGCCTGACATACATGCCCTTATCCTATTGTGTTTCTGTGAAAAAAACAAACAACTAAACTAAATTCTTATTCAGCAAAAGGTTGAAAGAATCTAGCAAGTAACTATGCAATAATAGTAGTTAAGAAGAATATCTATGAACTGAAATTTTAATTATAAAAACTAATCCACACAGAGGCATAACTAGAAAATTTCAGAGGGAATAAAAGAACTATTCTGATTCTGCTGGTGATTGCATGACTTTACGCATATGTCAGAATTCATAGAATTGTACCCCAAAGGAGTAAATTTCACAATGTATAAAAATAAATTTAAAATATTAAAAAAAAATTAAGTAATTTCTACACTCAACATGGGACTCAAACTCACAACCCCAAAATCAAGAATTGCATGCTCTACCAACTGAACCTGCCAGGCACCTCTAAAATATTTTTAATATTATGAAGTTTTCAACTTTTTTTTTCTATTCTATCTGCTAAGCAGTATCAGGTCTCTATGTTTTATAATTATGGAACTGTGATTATTTTCTTTCTTTATTTTTTTTAAGGTTTTATTTATTTGTTTGACAGACAGAGATCACAAGTGGGCAGAGAGGCAGGCAGAGAGAGAGGAGGAAGCAGGCCTCCCACGGAGCAGCGAGCCTGACGTGGGGCTCAATCCCAGGACTCTGGGATCATGACCTGAGCCAAAGGCAGAGGCTTTAACCCACTGAGCCACCCAAGTGCCCCAGTTTCTTTCTTAAGCTAAGGTAGAATACCTTCTATAATTCAAGTCTGGTGTTGACTTCTTTTTCTCTCTTTCAAAATAAAGGTGAAAGTATGCATTCATTAGTGATGCAATAGCTTAATTTATGTAAAGTCTACAAATTCAACTGTTTTTTTTTCTTTTTTTTCAACTATCTTATTCTCATTTAAAGAGCAAATTTTCCATGCTCCTGGGTGACTCAGTCTGTTAAGTGTCTGACTCTTGATTTCAGCTCAGGTCATGATCACAGTATTGTGGAATTGAGCTCTATATTGGGCTCCACAATGGTCATGGAGCCTGCTTAAGATTCTCTCTCTCCTTCTCCCACTGCCCCTCTCACCCTGCACACATGCACTCTCTCTCCCTCCCCATCTCTCTAAAAACAAAACAAAACAAAACAAAAAACACAAACAACAACATCTACAACAACAAAACAAAAAGAACAAATCTTTAAGGCCAAATTCTGGTTCTTTATAGGAGAAACTATAAGTCCTTTAAAAAAAAAGCTGGATTTACACCTTAGTTTAAACTTTCTTCCCCCCCCCCCCAAATGGTGTTCAAAAAACAGGCACGAGGCATTTTGTTCAATTATACTAGTAGGTTTATGAGAATTAAGTATGTATTGAATATATCTGAATGTATCCTTTGCTGGATGGAGAATCTAGAAACCTTCATTCTGTGTCCTGTTGCCCTGCCAAATAAACAGAAATTATGGAAATCTCCTTCCCAGACCAAAACATTCCAAGGAAATAAGTTCTCAGCTGCAAGGGAAGGTTTGGTGGGCCTCTACTCTGTGCTAGGCTAGATGGGAAAATTACTCTGATATACCAAATATCTTGATAAAAAAAGTTCAAAATAATTGCAGCTATCCTTTTAGTAGGAGATTTTAATGTGACAAATAAATTCCATCTGTGTCTGCACATTTAGTAGTTAAAAGAAATATTCCAGCCTTAACTTCTAGTCAAACTGACTACAGAGTGATATGATAAAAATAATAATAATAATAATTTCCAGTCTTTCATTAATCACACTTTCATGCAGATGAACCCTACAGATCATATTGACCAGAAGCTGTGACAAGAATTGTTCTGTGAACTATTCAACCACCATATTTACTGAGGAAACAACTGTATTTAGTACAGACTCAAGGAAAATATATTTGATAACATAACATGGTAAAGAGCAGGAAAAATACAGTTTTAGCATATATGATAGATCTCAATCTAAATATCTGATATTTCACAAAACAAATAGCTAGTTTTAAATGGATGCTACATAATTAAAGAAATCTCCTAAGACTTTCCCAAAGGAAAAACACAGCTCTGTCCTCATAAACTAAGTTGGAAAATCTAAAAAAAAACTGTATAATCATTGCTTTCTTTTTAATATATTTTATGCAATTGCATTTTAAATCCATTTTTACCTTCAGTTCTACATTTGAAAAGTAACAAATACTGGGAAAATGTATTGGACAAATGTATGTATTTAAATGGAAACAACTGCTTAAAGTATGTTTTTAAAGTCTTAAAAAGTATAATTTTATATTTTAATCCAATAATATCCCTTTTATTAGTTTTAAGCCATCGGTCTTTTCAGTGGCTTGACTAGTTAGCTGCTTTTCAATTTTTAGAATAAAAAGAATTCCTAATTATTTAATAAATTTCTGGTATCATTTCCTTATAGCTTACTTAATTACTTAACTTCTATTTGTATAATGTGGTGGTGAAGATAATGGATTCGTGCAGCTGAAGCCAAGCTGGTTGCCGGAGGTGAGGGGAGGTGGGGGAATAGGCAATATAGGTGAAGAGGATTAAGAGTACAAACTTCCAGTAATAAAATAAATAAATCATGGGGATGAAAAGTATAGCATAAAGACTATGGCCAATAATATTGTGATAACTTTGTGTGGTGACAGATAACTACACTTCCCCAGTGAGCATTTTATAATGCATAGAAATGTCAAATCATAGGGCACCTAGGTGGCTCAATCATTTAAAAAAGTGTCTGCCTTCACTTCAGGTCATGATCCCAGGGTCCTGGGACCAAGTGCCCCATTGTTGGACTCCCTGCTCAGCAAGAAGTCTGCTTCTCCTTCTGTCCCTTTCCCTGCTTGTGCACTCTCTCTCTCTCTCTCCCTCTCTCAAATAAAACAAAACAAAACTTTAAAAAATGCCAAATCACTTTATTGTATACCTGAAACTAATGTAATATTATGTCAACTGTATCTCAATTAAAAAAAAATAAAGCCTGCTTACAATGGGTGTTGAAATTAAGTGATGAATCACTAAATTCTACTCCTGAAACTATTACACTGGATGTTAACTAACTGGAATTGATTTATTTTTTCAAAAACTTATCAGAGAAAGAGAGAATGAGAGTACAAACAAGGAGAGCATGAGGCAGAGGGAGAAACAGGCTCCCTGCTCAGCAAGAATCCTGATGTGAGACTCAGTCCTGAGGACCCTGGGATCATGACCTGAGTTAAAAGAAGACACTTAAATAAAAACTTGGAACTAAAAAAAAAAAAATTAAAATCTGCTTACTTTGATTCTCTGTTCCTCTGTTTTCTAGTTGTGTCTTTGACAAGGTTAACTGTTCTAAGAACTATTTTCTGACCTATAAAAATGAGATAATCACACAAAGTGCTTAGTGTGCTATTTAGCACATAAGTATTTAAAAAGTCTATCACAAGCATTTTGCTGAAATGCAGAAAATTGAATTTAGTGTCCTTAATTTTAAACTTTTGTAAAACAGAAATAGTGTTTTTTTCCTTTTTTGCTCCCTGAAGAGCTAGGCTGTGGAAAAAGAATTAATATACAGGATTGGGGGAAAGGGTAGATTTCTTTACTAAGATATAAGGATGGATTGAAGAAAACAGAAAAAAAAATGTTAATTTAAAAATTCTTTTAATTACATGCAGTGTAACAATGAATCTCTTTTCCACCATTTTACTTGTTTTTATGCTCCCAAAATGGAATTTCACACATTCTTGAAGGCTGGGAATATTTAGCAATTATTTCCTGTTGCCCTACAAAACTAGTCACTGAAATGTTTGTGAGTCCCAAGCCTAATGTTAAAAAGTGGCAGGATTCTATGATGAAGGATCATTAATAAATATGTATCATGTAGATATTTTATAAGATCCATGAATATTTAAGGAGACTGCATATCTCCCAACCCACAAATATGAGATGTTACTGCTGTGGTAGATTACACAGTTAATCAGTAACATTCAAATTTTATAAAGGCCATGATAAGTGTGGATTTGATGACCATATTCTGTTAATTATTCTTACAATTCTTTACTATAATCTGAGTGAGTCAGATGCTTAGGGCATTTAGATATATTTCCAAAAATTATCTACACTGTCCAATCAACTAGATTATAACTTAGAATAATTTATCCTCCTTGTGCATATGGATCTTAATGCAAAGAATATATCTTATTGGCTCACCATGGAAACTGATCTATAACTGACCCCGAGTTTTCAGTATCCTTGGATTCTTCACGGGTTTTGTCTACATTTGCCATAAGAGTAAAACACTTTTTAAAAATGGTAAGGTAGGCTTCTCGCCCGCCGCCCCTCCCTCCGGCGCGCCAGCCTTGCCTGGCTGGCCAGCGGGCCTGGCTCCCCTCCCCGGCCACGACAGGTGGGTGGGCTGCCCTGAGGAGGCGGGGAGGGGAGGTCTGGGCCAGCCCGCGGGTGGGTGCAGATGCCGAACTTCGGCAATGCCCCCAACTGCACGAGGAAGAGCACGCAGTCGGACCTGGCCTTCTTCAGGTTCCCGCCGGATCCAGCCAGATGCCAGAAGTGGGTGGAGAATTGTAGGAGTGCAGACTTAGAAGATAAAACGCCTGATCAACTAAACAAACATTATCGATTACGTGCCAAACACTTTGAGACCTCTATGATCTGTAGAACTATACATTTTGCAGAGGCATCAGAAAACTAAAGAATGATTGGGTTATTTTATTTCTCAAAATCAATTGAAGCAGATACTTGTGAAGTCATGGGAGAGTCCTTATAGGACAGTTCTTCGAGATAATGCAATACCAACAATATTTGATCTTACCAGTCATTTGAACTATCCACATAGTAGACACAGAAAACGAATAAAAGAATTGAGTGAAGATGAAACCAGGACACTGAAACAGAAAAAAAATTGATGAAACTTAACAGGAACCAAAACATAAATAAACAGCAACGCTCAGAATCCTAGTGCAGAAGGGGGTGAGGAACAGGATGAAGATATTTTACCTTTAACCCTTGAAGAGAAAGAAAACAAAGAATACTTAAAATCTCTATTTGAAATTTTGATTCTTATGGGAAAACAAAACATACCTCTGGATGGGCATGAAACTGATGAAATCCCAGAGGGTCTCTTTACTCCTGATAACTTTGAAGCGCTGCTGAAGTGCCGGATAAATTCTGGTGAAGAGGTTCTGACAAAGCGCTTTGAGACAACAGCAGTTAACACATTGTTCTGCTGGAAAACACAGCAGAAACAGATGATAGAGATCTGTGAGAGCTGCATTTGGGAAGAAACTCTCAGGGAAGTGAGAGACGCGCACTTCTTTTCCATCATCACTGATGACGTAGTGGACATAGCAGGAGAAGAACACTTGCCTGTGTTGGTGAGGTTTGTTGATGAATCTCATAACCTGAGAGAGGAATTTGTGGGCTTCTTGCCTTGTGAAGCTGATGCAGAAATTTTGGCTGTGAAATTTCACACTACCATAACTGAGAAGTGGGGGGTTAAACATGGAGTATTGTCGTGGCCAGGCTTACATTGTGTCCAGTGGATTTTCTTCCAAAATGAAAGTTGTTGCTTCTAGACTTTCAGAGAAATATCCCCAAGCTGTCTACACACTTTGCTCATCTTGTGCCTTAAATATGTGGCTGGCAAAATCAGTGCCTGTTGTGGGAGTGTCTGTTGCGTTAGGAACAATTGAGGAAGTTTGTTCTTTGTTCCATCGATCCTCACAACTGCTTTTGGAGCTTGACAATGTAATTTCTGTCCTCTTTCAGAACAATGAGGAAAAGGGTAAAGAACTGAAGGAGATCTGCCATTCTCAGTGGACAGGTAGGCATGATGCACTTGTTTTATGTTTAGATGGTATAAATAATGATACAAATATTAGGTGGAATAACTATATAGCTGGTGGAGCTTTTGTACTCTGCTGTGCAGTAACAGATTTTGATTTCATTGTTACCATTGTTGTTCTTAAAAATGTTCTATCTTTTACAAGAGCCTTTGGGGAAAATCTCCAAGGGCAGACGTCTGATGTCTTCTTTGCAGCCAGTAGCTTGACTGCAGTGCTGCATTCACTAAATGAAGTGATGGAAAATATTGAAGTTTATCATGAATTTTGGTTTGAAGAAGCCACAAATTTGGCAACTAAACTTGATATTCAGATGAAACTCCCTGGGAAATTCCGCAGAGCGCAGCAAGGTTACCTGGAATCTCAGCTCACTTCTGAGAGTTACTATAAAGAAACTAAGTGTTCCAACAGTGGAACACATTATTCAGGAACTGAAGGATACAGTCTCAGAACAGCACCTCAAAGCTCTTAAATGCATATCTCTTGTACCCTCTGTCATGGGACAGCTCAAATTTAATACATCAGAGGAACACCATGCTGACATGTGCAGAAGTGACTTGCCCAATCCTGACACACTCTCAGCTGAGCTGCATTGCTGGAGAATCAAATGGAAACACAGAGGGAAAGATATAGAGCTTCCATCTACCATTTATGAGGCCCTCCATCTACCAGACATCAAGTTTTTTCCTAATGTTTATGCATTGCTGAAAGTCCTGTATACTCTTCCTGTGATGAAGGTTGAGAATGAACGCAATGAAAATGGGCAAAAGCATCTTAAAGCATACCTGAGGAACACTTTGACAGACCAACGGTCAAGTAACTTGGCTTTGTTTAACATAAATTTTGGCATAAAACATGATCTCGATTTAATGGTGGACACATATATCAAACTCTATACAACTAAGTCAGAGCTTCCTACAGATAACTCAGAAACCATTGAAAATACCTAAGAAACATTTAAAGTAGGCTTTCTCTTATGTTTGATATTTGGAAAAATCTGTAAGAAATTTGAAAACATCTTACAGAAAATCTGTCAGGTGTATGTAAGCCATTTAATCACTGAATATCTTGACATATTGACCTCTCATTGAGTATATTAGACTTTGATAATATGCCTATTTAAATGGCCCCTGTTTAAACTCTCATGCTTTGGAGACATACCTGTTCTTCCAGAAGATAGCATTGAAAGTGCCACATTACACTTCTATGGGATTTCTGCTAGTGGCACTTGGGAATTGTTTTAGTTAAGTCATTTTAGACATAACATTTATTATCACTGGATTCAATTGTCGGGTATTGAGTTATCACTTCTTAGAAGATAAAGATTTTGAAGAGGTATGGGGGGAAGGGGATATATTTTAGAAAATGTTACAAGAAGCTCATGAGTGACCCTTGAGTAGTAGGAGTGTTAGTATGTTAAAATCTGTAATGGACAGTTCAGGGAGTTACCAGACAGAAACATGTGAGCTTGCCAAGCAAGGATTGCAGTACAGATTTTGTCTTTACCAAATGAACTTAACAGAACAAGTTACA
This sequence comes from Mustela nigripes, assembly GCF_022355385.1. NCBI lineage: Eukaryota > Metazoa > Chordata > Mammalia > Carnivora > Mustelidae > Mustela > Mustela nigripes. The sequence continues at coordinate 60,013,696 of NC_081575.1, read as the reverse complement.
GTTGAAGTTTGAATGGGAGAGCCTCCCATTGTTCCACATTGGGTTGTTGCTATTTACATTCCTTTGTTGAGCCTACATATTCATAAGCTCTTTAGCACAGGTATGTCGAAATACCTATGACTTCATAAGCTTTTTAGCAGGTATATGTTGAACACCTCTGTTCATGGTCAAGGCAGGATCAGAGGCCATGGATACTGACAACTGATTTGTCTGTTTTCCTCTGTCTTTTCCCATGACTATATCTACCGCCTCATCTTGATTTATAAACAAAACCTGGAAAACCTACAAAAATAAGTGTTTTGTGGTTTATCTAGGAATAATACAGAAAATATTGCTGTTATTTTTGGTGAAGAAGATCAATTTGTATAGTTTATTTCGACTTAAATAAAATGTGAATTTTGTTTAAAAAAATGGTAAGGTAAAATTAGCATTTTAATTTTTGTAATTTTATTCCCTACAGTGTATGGTTACTTCTAATACTGATTAAAATCAAAACAAAATATAAAAGCAATGTTGTTTGTATAACATTTTCATAGTAACATTGACATCACAGTCCTTTTTTCATAGAATTTACTTTCAATAAAAAAGTGATAACTTCCAAGTTTTTTTTTCCTTTTTAAACTTGACTAATAATAGATTTTTTAAACAAATCATTTCCTGAATCAGGATCAAAATCCTTACGGCAAACACATGTTTATAGAGAATGAATGCTTTGCAGCTTGTCTGGACTTCAAAATGAGGTCATGATTTATTTTTTGTCTTTTGGCAAACATATGGATATTTGTTTTTTCAGTGAGAGAAGTTAAAGATATGACATTGATTACAAGAACTGATTTCACAAATGAACAACCTAACTTATGAGGGACTGCTGAATACATGTATTATCCCTGGGGGAAGAAGAGCTCAGTCTGGTTTGATGGATTCTTGAAGAATCCATGATTTCTGTTTTTTTTTTTTAAATATATATTTTATATTTTTTCAGTGTTTCAAAATTCATTGCATGTGCACTGCACCCAGTACTCCATGCATATGTGCCCTCCTTAGTACCCAACACCAGGCTCACCCAGTCCCCCATCTTCCTCCCCTCCAAAACCCTCAGTTTGTTTCTCAGAGCCCACCGTCTCTCATGGGTTGTCTTCCCCTGTGATTTCCCCCAACTCACTTCTTCTCTCCATCTCCCAATGTCCTCCATGTTATTCTTTATCCTCCACAAGCAGGTGAAACCGTATGATAATTGACTCTCTCTGCTTGACTTATTTCACTCAGCATAATCTCTTCTAGTCCCGTCCATATTGATACAAAAGTTAAGTATTCATCCTTTCTGATGGAGGCATAATACTCCGTTGTATATATCGACCATATCTTCTTTATCCATTCATCCACTGAAGGGCATCTTGGTTCTTTCCACAGTTTGTCAACTGTGGCCATTGCTGCCATGAACGTTGGGGTGCAGATGGTTCTCCCTTTCACTACATCTGTATCCAGTAGTGCAATTGCAGGGTCATAGAGTAACTCTATCTTTAATTTCTTAAGGAATCTCCCCACTTTTTTCCAAATGTACTAACTTGCATTCCCACCAACAGTGTAACAGGGTTCCGTTCCCCTTTCTCCACATCCTCTACAGCACTTGTTGTTTACTGTCTTACTGATTTTGGACATTTTAACTGGTGTAAGATAGAATCTCAATGTGTTTTTTATTTGATTCTCCCTGATGGTTAATGATGATAATTTTTTTCATGTGTCTATCAGACAGTTGTATATCTTCTTTGAGGACGTGTCTGTTCAAGTAGTCTTCCCATTAAAAAAAATTAATTTATTTGACAGACAGAGATCACAAGTAGACAGAGAGGCAGGCAGACAGAGGAAGGAAAGTGGGCTTCCTGCCAAGCAGAGAGCCCGATGTGGGGCTTGATCCCAGGATCCTGGGGTCATGACCCTAGCCAAAGGCAGAGGCTTAACTCACTGAGCCACCCAGGAGCCCCCCTCTGCCCATTTTTTGATGTGATTATCTGATTCATGTGTGTTGAGTTTGAGGAGTTCTTTATCAATCTTGGATATCAGCCCTTTGCCTGTAGTGTCATTTTCAAATATGTTTTCCCATTTGTGGGTTGGCTTTTTTTGTTTTGTTTTGTTTTTGTTCTTGTTGACTATTTCCTTTACTGTGCAGAAACTTGATCTTGATAAGTCCCAAAAGTTCATTTTGGCTTTTGTTTCATTTGCTTTTAGGGACATGTCTTTTTTTATTTAAGATTTTATTTATTTATTTGACAGACAGAGATCACAATTAGGCAGACAGGCAGGCAGAGAGAGAGGAAGGGAAGCAAGCACCCTGCTTAGCAGTGAGTCAGATGCTCCCTGCTAAGCAGAAAGCCAGATGCTCCCTGCTGAGCAGAGATCCAGATCCCAGGACCCTGGGATCATGACCCAAGCTGAACTCAGAGGCTTTAACTCACTGAGCCACACAGGTGCCCCTGGGGACATTTCTTGAAAGAAGTTGCTATGACCAGTGTTGAAGAGGTTACTGCCTATGTTCTCCTCTAGGATTTTGATAGATTCCTGCCTCACATTGAGGTCTTTTATCCAGTTTGAGTTTATCTTTGTGTATGGTGTAAGAGAATGATCACATTTCATTCTTCTATACATAACACCCAACAGAGGAAAAATTCAGAGACTGTGCCCTCTCCATCAGAACTATTGGATATGTACATAAACATTATATCAGAAAGGGAATTAAAGGTAACAATTATTCAGGCAATGGCTAGGTTGGAGAAAACCATTAGTGACAACATAGTGACACCATAGAATCTCTAAGGGCAGAAGTGAAAGGGAAGAAGTTCAAAATGCTATCAATGAGATCTAATCTAATCTAAATATTCTAACAGCTAGGGTAACTGAGGCAGAAGATAGAATTAGTGATCTAGAGGACAAATTGATAGAGTAAAAGGATCAGGAGGAGGCATGGAAGAAACAGCTTAGAAGCCATGAAAACAGAATTAAGGAAATAAACACCATGAAGTGTTCCAATATTAAAATTATTGGGATCCCTGAGGGGGTGGAGAAAGAGTAGATTAGAAGTTATAGTTGAACAAATTCTGCATGAAAATTTTCCCTGGACATGAACAAATGTTCAGGTCTTAGAGGCAGAAAGAACACCTCCAAAGACCGACGAATCTAGAAAGAACTCAAGGCACTTGATTGTGAGACTGACAAATCATAATTTTAGACAAGAGCTTCTGAGGGCAGCTAGGAGGAAGAGATTACTTATGTACAAAAAAAAAGTACATCAGAATACCATCAGACCTGCCCAGAGAATGCTGGCAAGCCAGAAAGGGCTGGCAAGACCTAATCAGGGCCCTAAATGAGAAGAACATACAGCCAAGTATACTTTATCCAGTGAGGCCGATATTCAAAATGGATGGAGAGAAAGAGCTTCCAAGTCCAGAAAGGTTTAAAAGAGTATGTGACTGCCAAACTGGCACCATAAGAAATATTAAGGGCATCTCTATAAAAGAAGAAAGGACTCCAGAGTGACATAAAACAGAAATTTACAGAGACAATCTATAGAAACAAGGACATCACATACAACATGACGTAAATAAAAACATATCTTTCAGTAATCACTCTCAACGTGAATGCCCTAAATGCTCCAAAAAAATGGACAAGGTTGCAGATTGGATAAAACAACAGGACCCATCAATATGCTGTCTGCAAGAGACCCATTTGGAACCCAAGGAAAAATCTGGACTAAAAGTGAAGGGAGAGAGAAGCAATTTTCATGCCAATGGGCTTCAAAGAAAGCTGGGACAGTGATTCTCATATCAGATAAATTAGATTTTAAAATATAGGCTTTAGTCAGATAAAAGAAGGACAGTGCATCATTTTTAAAGGGTCTATCCACCAATAAGATCTAACAATTGTAAATATTTATGTCCCCAATATGGGAGAAGCCAACTACATAAGACAACTGTTAATCAAGATAAAGAGCCATATTGATATGAATACATTATTGTAGGGGATCTTAACACACCACTTTCAGTAATAGAAAGATCATCCAAGCAGAACATCAATAAAGAAATAAGAGAATTGAATGACACATTGGACCATATGGACCTCATAGATATATACCAAACATTCCATCCTAAAATAACAGAATTCTCATTATTCTCGAGTGAACATTGAACTTTTTCCAGAATAGACCACATACTGGGTCACAAATCAGGGCTCAACCGATACCAAAAGACTGAGATTATCCCCTGTCCCCTGCATATTATCAGACCATAATTCTTTGAAACTGGAACTCAACCACAAGAAAAAGGTTGAAAGGAATGACTTCTGGGGTTTTTTTGTTTGTTTGTTTTGTTTTGTTTTAAGATTTTATTTATTTATTTTAAAGACAGAGATCACAATTAGGCAGAGAGGCAGGCAGAGAGAGGAAGGGAAGCAGGGTCTCTGCTAAGGAGAGAGCCCAATGTGGGGCTTGATACCAGGATGCTGGGATCATGACCAAGCAAAAGGCAGAGGCTTAACTCACTGAACCACCCAGGTGCCCCATGATTTCTCTTTTTAGTAGAATTTCTGTACAACCAAATTCTTACAATTTTCTGTTCTACAAGATGGTGAAATTATGGGATTTCATCACCTAAAACTAAATTCAATGTTCAGATAGCTTCCTTTTCAGATACCTAGAAGCCTTGAGAACCTTATAATAGCCAAATAAGTTGTAAATAGTAAATGTTGGCAGTTATCCATTGGTCTCCTTCATTTGTGCACATTTGTGAGCAAAGGCACTGACTACATTTGTTCTGTGTTATCTTTTCAAGGATGCAACCAGTCTTGAAATATGAGATATTTTCTCTCTCCAAAGCAAAAGGAAGATTTGTGTTTGGTTCAGTATAAAAAATCTGGGTTCCTTAACATGGCTTCCTGTGCCACCATAAAGGAATTGACGAACAGAGAAAAGATATAAGAAAATGCAGGTAATCTGAATACTATTGCCATTGTTACCTAGAAGTCTCATGTTATCTGCCACTATCCTTAAAACTCTGGCTGGGTTACTTGTTAGTTTGCAAGTGGACTAAAAATATTAGATCTTTCACAATTCTTGACAGTAGTTCTTTTTTAAATATATTTTTTATTTCTTTTCAGCATAACAGTATTCATTGTTTTTGCACCACACCCAATGCTCCATGCAATCCGTGCCCTCTATAATACCCACCACCTGGTTCCCCCAAACTCCCACCACCTGCCCCTTCAAAACCCTCAGATTGTTTTTCAGAGTTCATAGTCTCTCA